>NW_015373926.1:601836-636889 GCF_001272555.1 Dufourea novaeangliae
ACCTACTTGTTCGGAGCATCGTAGTACAAGCGTAGCGCGTAGCCACCGCTAGCGCGGGAACTCGGCTGGCAAACTCGCGCTCTGATTGGTCGCGGTTTTTCGTTAATATCTCGTAAACGAAGCCTCAGTCTAAATTTTTGCTAAGGAAAAAGTTGTTCCAATTCACCCCCCGAGTGCCACATTTCCGGGTCGGAGGACATTTTTGGGACACCCTGTATAAAAATGAAAAAATATTTATTTTTTAAAGATATATTTTTTAATTTTTATTTTTATAGAATGAAATGAAGATCCTTAAGAAATAAATGGTTTTATTTAAAATGAATATTTTATTCTCCATATAAATACAAAACTAACGTATAATGTTTGTAATAATGATGTTATGGTTAATAAATAGCGATCATTAATTAGCAACACGAATTTAAGTCAATAAATATGACTAAATATCATAGGCTATTTTGGGCTGTTCATAAAAACAGTTCATTCTTGTATATGAGTAGTGCTACAAAGATTACGTATCAAATTAATTTGATTGAATTCTGCTTGTCTAAAATGCTCCTAATTGTCGAAAAAGTTTTGATTGTTATACTTGCTAACTAGAATTTTATATATATTAAACGGTCTGCGGTCGTGACTGGATTAAGCCACCCAGGTGCGGGGGCACCTTTTGCACCCTCACCAAGAACGGCCCTGTTCGTAGGCGTAAGTTTGACAGCGCGAATGGACTTAGTCTTCGTACAGAAAAGATCTCTCACACCTCATACATACATGCAAGAAATTCTTCAGGATTATGTCCTGTCCTTCGTGCTTTTTTTGTGGATTATTTCAGTCGCGTACAGAAGAATGTACCCTCACGAGCAAACTCTCCTTCCGCTAGGGGAAAAAGTGACATTGGAGATGTGCCTTCTAAACTTTAGTATCCGGAATTATTGAAATTTATGCCAAATTAACAATCGATTTAACATTTATTTCAGTACTTGAAATAAATTTACCAAGTGGTAAGAGGCTTTTCTCTTATGCCACTTTTTCCCCTAGTGGAAGTCGACTTTGCTCGTGGGTGTACGTCCTCATCTAGCCAGTTCTACTCTTGAGTACTTAAGCGAAGTGGCAATTCTCCAATATTGGAGTGACCAGCATATATTCTAGATCCGAACCTTGTCCAACATTTGTGAGACATTTTAAGAAAATGTAGGTTCATCGTCGTATTCCCAAGACCACGGAACAATTTCGGATAATGCTACGAGATGAATGGGCGCGCACCCCCAAGATGAAATTGCAATTTTAATAAAGAGCATACCTCGAAGAATGCAGGCCGTATTGTGGACCAGGGGTGGCAACAATGGCTGCTCAAATATCTAACTGATAATTATGAAAGAGGCATCAATAACCTAACAATGTACAAGAAATGTAAGAAAACTCGTGTTGGAAGACATTTGAATAGATAAGGTCATTAATATTTCGATAAAAATTTTATAATAAATAATTGGTGATACATGTTGGATAAAGACTGGGAAAGAATAATAATTTATATTGTAATAAAATGGGCACGGATTCCTTGTGTATTGTAATTATATTAAGAAATAAAATCTATGATCTTCTGAAAAGTGAGATGTTGCGGTTTTTGCAAGTCAGTGTACTACGTCTATTTGTAGTCGGATCGAGTCATATTGGGTGAGAATAAACATACTGTGCAATTAGATAGAGGATGATTCTTCATGAAACAAACAACTATACAATATATGTTTCATTATTAGGGTAGTACTTTTTAGAAAAATGACATCGAAATTTTGTTAGAGACATACGCTCTTGAATAGTATTGGCTGATTAATTTTTAAAATTGATTTTTTTTGGCACTATAGTTTTGAATAGGTAAACCTTATTTTGCATTTTCGACAGTTTTTTTTAGAGGAGTAATCATCTTTCATCCGATTGTATTACGAGTTTGTCATTATTCTGTACATTCAGCATAGTATGAATTGCGATAAAGTAACTTCCACGTGAAACATGTACTTTTCCAGGAATTATACTGTTTACAGGCCTTGTGTTAATTATTAGAAGAAGACCCACTAGTGACTATGTGTGGATTGTGTTATCTACTGGAATTGTTTTTATTAATTAAGTAAAATTATCACCATTGGATCATATCATTCGTAGAAATTGTTATTAATTGTGATGACTAATCATTTTTGACCACCAGCCATTCAAGATTGAAATTAGACCTTACTAGAACTCAAATCAGTTTTAGTGGAAATTTAATCTAATCCGCGTAATTCCACTAGTTTAAATCGATGAATTTCGTTTTTAAATTTATATCTACAAATGAATAATTTAGTTCACTTGCAGATATCGCAAGCGTCTCTACTCACGAAGAAGTAAGAACCTCGTTAAAACAATCACCTCATAGAATGCTTGTTTCAATATGAAGTAACATTTTCTCAACCAATTTCTCTCTGATGTATTATAATATCTTTGAGTAATAATTTAGTATGAATGTTGTATGGCTTGTTCCTTCTGTGTACCTAGCTAGCGTAATAAGGAAAAAGAAAACTTCTATCTGTTCTCCACATACGCGTAAAACGGAATGTTCTGAATGAAAATTTGAGGCGGAAGGAGCGCGTTAGTTGCGTAATGTACCTACATTGTAAAATTCAATTGTACACACGGTAGTTCCGTAAAAGTCCTGAGAATTTGATCGGCAATCGAATTTGCATTCCGTGCAGCTTCCGGATTCTCGTAGCCTTCGGCAACATGTATGTACGCCCACCGGCTAACACCGAAAATATACAGGGTGTAACAAAAATATTGTACGACCCGGAAATGAGGCACTCGGAGGGTGACTTGGAACAAGTTTTTTCGTAGCAACAATGTAATCTCAGGTTTCGTTACCGAGACATTAACGAAATACCCCGACCAATCAGAGCGCGAGTTTACCAGCCGAGTTCCCGCGGTAATGCTGCCTACCAGTCGCAGCGCGTAGCCACCGATAACGCGGGAACTCGGCTGGCAAACTCGCGTTCTGATTGGTCGGGATTTTTCGTTAATATCTCGATAACGAAGTCTCAGATTACATTGTTGCTAAGAAAAAACTTGTTTCAATTCACCCCCCGAGTGCCCCATTTCCGGGTCAGACAACATTTTTGTTACACCCTGTATATTACAACGTTGAATTTGTCTCGAATAGAAAAGATAATATGGTGTAATTTACAAAAATGAAATTGACTTTGATCTTTTATCGAAGAAATAGTTTTGTTGGTAAGAGTGTGTTTCAGTTTATTGCTGATTGGGTATCGACTAATTTTTGTTCATAACATTATTTGTCAGATTAGTGGAAGTGTCCGAAAAATCGTGGCGACTGTTATGATGAACACCCTGTATTTTGCTCGACAACGGTAATGCCAGCGGAACGATGGAGGCGTTGGGGGTATTTTTTTCACGTTATGGCGTCAGCTGGACGTGATTGATGAACAGTTGTCTTTTCATGTAAAATGTGTCGGAGTGAACAGAGTTCAAAATTTCTAGACAGTCGACGGAGACAATATTCTCGTATGCATCAATTTATATTACGTTGTTTTAATACGATCCTCTATCCGTTGATGAACGTTTGACTTTATTAATTTAATGTGAATTACAATTTTATTTTGCTCCAATTAAGAAAATGTACTGAAAATGAGGGTAGGAGATAGAATAACAGAATACGGTAAACGACATTTCGTTGTTATAACGCATGATAGCTGTAGTATATGGTATGGCTCACCTCTTTTACAACAAGATTTTACGACAATCTTTGATTTTTAACTCGTGGCCAGATTCTTCAGGAACAATTTACTTATTTTTAAGGCAACTGATCGTCAGGTTGCTTGCTATTTCTGTATGTTTCCATTCATTTCATTTAAATAGACAGTCCCATGACTACTGACTTTCTTTCAAGCCTATGCAAGAACTGCAGTCCTCATCATATATCATTTAAAGGCAAAATAACACTCGACCATGCATCGTTGTAAGGATGTTGGACTTTACTGTGCTAATAGTAATTAGTTTTCAAACCCCGGTTGTCACAATGCATCGAAATGGCCCAAAATGTGACTTTGAAGTAAAATATCTTCGAGACATCTTTGAGAATGGTACTACTGGCGCCATGTTATAGTACTTTCAGATATCCTAAAAAACATTCTTCCGGAATGTTTTTTCAAGAATTTTTTTAACCACGATGACACTTTAAATGATAATTTTTTACAACGAAAGTATACTCTACAATGTTCAAACTTTATTTCAGAATTTGTGCGACTTAATTTGACAGATAGTTTTTAAACAACAACTGATTGAAAATTGGCTTGGGTTTAATCGACCCAGTGGGACAACTACGTTCGAAAAAATAAGGCAATCGAGGGATAAACAACTGTATATGTAGGTCAATAGTGGCTACTCTGTCAAAAGTCAAAATATCAGAATAAACTTGGTGACTTACCGATGGTCATCTCACTATAATTATTAATTAACAGAACAACTTACATTTCACAATGATGTCATATCGTAAACATTATTTAGTCATAATGTGATGTTGATATTACGTACAACGAGTACGTATTTACACACGTGTTTCTTACATTGATTATATATTTTGATCAACTATTTTCGGATAAATGTATATGTAACATTTTGTTGTTTTATTTCGTTTCTTCTAGTCTGATCGTTTTGGATGGCCTGTATGGCATAAATTATTGAAACGTATACAATAACAAATTGACAAGAAGATACTGCAAGTAATGGCAATAATATATGCTGTACAGCATTATTTTATGATGTTACGCTAACGGTAATAAACATAACAGTAATTTGTTGTTAAACCTGCTCCCAGTTATTATCTGTAGAAAATCTAGTCGATTGTACCCAGGGGTCACCATTATATCGATATCATTGCACTCCCGAAACTCGTAGATTGTTACGCGCTGAAACTCAGACTCTGGACGCATAAACAACGGTGCCTCGTGATCTCGATATTATCTTGTGTCATTGATGTACGTACTGTATCTCTTATAATAATTTCATAACTGCTTCAACTTACTTTATATTTGTAAACAGAATGGAATCGTAAAATTTCTGAGCAACAAACACCATCGAAGAAAGAAATATGCAAAGAGGAAGGCACTCTTAGACTTTCTCTTTTTTTTTTTGCAAGAAATCAAGGATGTACCCCTGTGGTAACAGTTTTCTGAAGATTTTAGGTGCTCTATCGTGTAATCTTTGCTACGATGCTTCTTTTGTATAATGTCAGATATAATATTGAGTCATTAATAGTATACGTTCTTCATATTTGGGTTTATTTTGGTCTATCTCTTTAGTATACAGTCAAATTGTAGGCGGAATAACGTTACGATTTGACTAGTAGGGAAGACCGGGGCAAAGTAGCCCTAAAAAAGTTTATAGTAGAATAAAATTTTTTCTTTTCAATAAAAATGTGTGCGGATAATTTTACAATATAATTTAAATATTACTATTAACAAATTACGAGTAACAATACTTCAGACAAACTTGAACTATTTTAAAATTTAATTTGAAAACAAAAAGCCAAAAGCTACTACTTTTAATCTGTAACCGGCGTCGTCCCATTTTTCTATCTTAAATAGTTTGATATCGTCAAGTCTACACTTATTTCTTAAATATACTTGATTTATATATAATGTTTAATTTTTACTATTTTAAGAAGATTCGGAAATCTACGTGGCCGATAGACCGTAGAAATAAGTGTGACACAAAACACAAATTTTGCGGGAGTCTCCTAGACGCCACGACACTAGTTACGGGTTAATTCAGATCACATTTATTAAATTAACTTTATTAGAATTTTTTAAATATTCAAACTATTATTAATACAAATTTAACGTTACTCAATTGTTATTTAATAAACACAAGACGTAATGAGAAAAATGAATTTATATTACCTTGGAGATCTCTAGAAAATAAATAATTATTATCAATGCAAACTACAACTGTCGTAGTTTCCCGTGGTTTCGCGCTAGCTGACGAGGTTAAGTTATTGTATAAATCGTTTATTTAATAATGTTTGGGTTATTTTATTTTAAAACGCATGTACATACACGTTTACAAGCTTGTTTTAAACACACAGAGAAAATGTTTGTGTTAAAATAGTATGTTTATGATTCAGTTATTCAATAAGCTAATCTGAAAAAAACCATTCGGAGGTACATAAAACTTAATTCCTAATTTCTCAAATGAATTTACATTGTTTAGTACCTGAATGTGCATAATTATCATCGTTATATTATATAAATTCAGTATGTTACAAGAATTTGTAAATATATTCTATTTTAAAATAAATGAGCCGTTTATTTTGAAAGTGGGGCAAGTCCATTTTTTTGTTATTGCGAGATATTTAAAGGTTTGCATTTCAATAATAAAAATATTGGTAAGCACTGATAGACATATTTTTTGTATTTTGTGGTATTAGATAATGTAAGTTTATTATCCAATAGTGTTTATAGTGCTGGTTAAAAAAAAATAAAGGTTTTATTATACCTAAATAACTTCAAAATTAATGAATTATTGTAATCGTTAATTAAACGGATGATATTTCAGTTGTATCGGCCCTTTTTTAATAATAAAAACAAAACACTGTTCAATAGTATATAAATATTTATTTATTTGATGAAAAGTGAAATAAAACAAAGAAAACAGTTTTTAAATATTACAGTAGAAAATATAACAACAAAAAACAATTCATTTTTATTAAGAATTTCAATGAAATTATACATTTTCGTTAATGATTTCCTTTATACGTATAATTATATTGAATTTTACTTAGGATTTAACATTTTTAAATATTCATGATGAACTGGAGGTATATATGGTAATAAATCCATCATGTCCTTATATTTGTCAGATGTAATAGGTCTACCTTTTTTCATACAAAGAAGGTACTTTTATATACAGGAAGGTAATTTTGTAAATCTGATCCAGCATATACTTAATATATAGATAGATAGAAACATCCTACGTTTCAGACATGATGTAAAACCAATACATTGGTTTCACCATACAACAACCGAACCTAATTCTGCCGTAATATATTCGGTTAAAAATAATTTCAACCTAAGATGGACTTGCACCACTTTCAAAATAAACACATTTACAATACCGTTAATAGCTAAAACTTCCATCTCCCAAATATTAGGGAATCTGAATTATTTCGACTATAAATTGTTTACAGATAAAAAGATCATATTAAGTTTTATCTATAGTTATCATTATCTTCATTTTTTTCAAAAATGGACTTGCCCCACTTTCAAAATAAACTGCTCAAATAATTAAAAAAGCTCACTTTACCTTAAGGCTCACTTTGTCCCGGTCTCCCCTAGGTACTCTCGCTAACTTAAACGCGCTGATTCTCTTTCGAATCCATCTCGGGTTGTAAGACTCAGCATTCGATCGACGACGTAGGGCGTACAGTTCCGATTTCCTGCCTGTCAAATTAATATTGGAAAATTGGTTTAAAATGGTACAGCAGTGGTTGCACTCGTATGGAAGGATGTCGAACGAATTTAACTGTTCGCGAATGTTTGTCCGACCGATACATCTCGACCGAGATTTTACGAGTATGAGTTAACGAGTGATTGTACGAGACTTGTCAAACAATTTCCCGAAGATGACTGTTCGAAGCGCCTTGAGAAGTTGCACTCCTCCGTGATTGGCAACGGTTCTCGCCGAAGGCGGTCTTGAATTACGAATTGCTATTAGTTGAGCACTGAAAGAAGAGGGATATTCATAGGTTTTTTCGGTTTGACGTTGTGAAGGAAAGCTCTCTTTCAGTACGAAGTAGTCGCGAGAAAATGATTAAATTTTTATTAAAGGTTATATTTGTGCATGATATTATAACCGGAAAAATATACTGTCCAGAACTTCTTGAACAAACTAAATTATACGTTCCCTCTCGCTCAATCAGAAGATTCAACACATTTTATCAGCCTCTCACCTAGTGATGGGCAGCATCGACTAAAAACTATCGACTAAGTCGATAGTAACCAACGACTACTTTCAGTCGACTAATTTTTTCAATCGTTGACTACTTTATTTAGTCGCTTGAAGCGACTAACTTCGGGCGAATAATATTAGTCGCTTGAAGCGACTACTTTCAGTCGACTAATATTAGTCGCTTGGAGCGATTACTTTCAGGCGACTAATATTAGTCGCTTGAAGCGACTACTTTAGTCATTAAATTTAGTCGCTTCGAGCGACTTGCTCGAACTATCGAGTTATTGATCGCTATTGACTGGATCATGATTATTTTCTTCGCGATGCAAACGAATTGTAATTTTTCCATATATTTTTTTATGCATTACCAAGAACTGTACAAATTATTGCTTATAACCTAATTGATTTTTATAAAAAATTTAGAGCAGTTAATTTTTTAAGTGCCAATATTAAATAGCTTACAAAAAATCGAATATTAGTAATTGTTTAAAAAAACTTGTTTACCATTTATATTTTTGAAATTCTATCTATGAACTAATACATTTCCAAAAGGTAAATACACCAATGGTGCTGAAAAGTTGATGACATAATCTATACATAACCTATAAAGCAAAATTTCAGTCGACTAAAAACTATCGACTAAATAGTCGATAGTATGTTGCGACTAAATAATCATTAGTCGATAGTTTAATTTAGTCGATGGTGCCCATCACTACTCTCAACCACATCCAGATTTTCACACATCAACACTATCACCAGAGCTTGTAGTACTGTTAATAATTTTCACGCTCATATCGACGTTTTCTCCGACTCAACCAATTCACTAAGAACATCACCGTATCACTCATTCACCTCACGAGAACAAATATCTAACTAACGTCGCAACACGTTATGTTTGGTCGTATTCACACTTCTGTGCACGTAGCTCGTAACACAATAACATTGTAAATACTCTACAAAAGGGCACTGTTCGTTTACATATTAATAAATAAATAAATAAATAAATAAATAAATAAATAAATAAATGTGTAGTCATGGTTTTACTTGATTGCACAGAGTTTGCGTGTGTCTCCCAACAATAAAGGTTTATGATCGTATTGTTCTACGATTCACCGACTAAACTAAATAGAGTCCAGAACTAAACTAACTAAATAGAGACCAAATATTTCAAACCATCGTCTTGTGTTTGATGCGTCGAAAGTATCGAGAATATTTGGCAGACATGGAAAGAATCTAGAGAACGGTACGATTTGAAAAGAACTGAACGTATAAAACGACGAAGAAAATATTCGAATGAAAGAGTAACGGAGTTTTAAAATGTGCGATCGATGCTCACGGTTCCGCGACAGAACGCAGTCTATAATAATTCTAGATCAATTGTCTTAGGAAATTATACAGCAATATACCGTATTCATGTTATATTAAATGTTACTATTGTATTCCGTATGTTATTAGAACTGTGTGAAACACAGTGAAGCATATATGTACATTTAGCTATGTTCAATGAAGTTTCTATGTTATTCTTAACTTAACAAATACAGTACGATTCCTTGCATGTATTTGACAAGTTTTTTACTAGTGTTTCTAATCAGAGCGCGAGTCTGACAGTCAAACTCCAGCGGTAACGTTGGCTACCAATCGCAGCGCGTAGACAACACTATCGCGGGGGCTCGGCCGGCAAACTCGCGCTCTGATTGGTCTGGGTTATTCCTTAATATCTCGTTAACAAAGCCTCAGATAACATTTTTGCTAAGGAAAAACTTGTTCCAAATCGCCTCACGAGTGACCCATTTCAAGGACCTGCAACATTTTTGTTAAACCCTGTATAATGAAATCATCAGGCTACAGTACTTCTCTATACAATGGAAGTTCGCAGAAGTAATGCTAATCTATATTATTCCACGCAATGATTTCTAAATCAGGTAAATCATTACAAGAATGTACATTTTACGGATCAATCTCTTTATTGCTCATACTATCCCAACTGCTTACTGCGTGAGTTATAATTTACCATATGTGATAGTAATATTATTCCTACGCACAATTTGGATTCAGAAAACAACACTCCACACAAGAACAGTTTCATAGTTCACGTTATACATAAAGAACACGCTTTATCGATGTTATCCAAGCCTTTAAACGTACATGTATGGCACATAAACCTAGCGTACAAGCTTAAAACCTACTTCTCACATACATAGTTACTATAAACTCTTTACATCTTACCTACCTGAATACAACTTCAGAATGAAATACAGTGAAAATCATTTCAACGTGCACAAAATAAAAACTAGGATTCCACAAAGCAGCGTCTTAGGACCTGTCCTGTACCAGATATACATTGCAGATCTCCTGCAAGTGGAGGACGTGTTAATGGCCACATATGTAGATGATACATCCATATTGGCAACACACAAAGATAGAGTCAAAGCATCAGAACTCTTGTTAGAAAGCCTAAATGAAATAGGAATCTGGGTTCGAAAATGGAATGTCTAGATGAATGCAAGTAAATAGGCCTACATAATCTACAATATATAACCAGACAAATACCAAACATACCAATAAAAATAAATAACGAAAACAAACCCACACCATATGTGGCTATATATGTACCTAGGACTGCATCTAGATATAAGACTATCCTGGAAAATTAATCTCATAGCCAAACAAAACATGTAAGACTTAACCCTTTGCGGACGAGAGGCGACTCTCGGTCGCCACGACATTTCGCGCGGCAGGACGAGTGGCGAGTGAGAGGCGACAGTCGGTGTTTGTTTTATAAATTATCATACCAAGCGAAACTACAGATCTTAATTTTTCTAAAATTATATTCATAAAGGTGTGAATATAGATAAACTATCGAAATATCACGTTTTTGTAAGATAATTTATATGTAAGATCATTTAATTGTACCGTGTAAGACACTCGACATATTTGCAAAAATCGCCTCGTCCTGCTACCTGACCCGGCTGAAAAAGTCGTCGTCCGCAAAGGGTTAAAATTGCGGAAAATGCATTGGCCACTTTGATTCAAATCACCATTAGTACTATACAACAAACTACTACCATACAAACCTATAAGAATATATGTATCTATTTGGACCTTTGGGATGCAGCTACGGGGCTGTGCCAAAAAGTCTAATATTGCCATCATACAACGTCCCAAAACAAAGCACTTAGGACAATGAATATGTCAGTAATAAAACTCTAAAAAAAGGAGCACTCAGTACAATGAATCTCTCAGTAATAAAACCCTCCAAAAAGATTTACGAGTGAAATACGTTCGAGAGCATATCAAGCAGAACGCCATATCACAAAAACTTAACTACAAGACCACTCCAACAAACTGGCTAATGAACTACTCAACGTTGAACACAGCACCCGGAGACTGAAGAGAATCAACTCTATGCCTAACAGACGAACCATACAAAAATGTAACGTAACATACAATACGGAAAGAGGACACACTATTAACTGTTCTTCTCGCACATGTCACATTTTCATATAATCGAACTACTAATAGATTCGGTGAGAGTCGATTGTAGTTATAAATGACTAAACAAATTTGATATTGAGCCGATTGAGCAAACTCGGCTCTCGCTAGGGGAAAAAGTGGCGTATGGGAACGGCCTGTTACCACTTGGTATCGGGAATTACTGAAATTTATGCCAAACTAACATTCGGTTTAACATTTATTTCAGCATTTAAAATAAATTTATAAAGTGGTGGAAACCTACTCCACTTTTCCCCGTAGCGGAAGGCTAGTTTGCTCGTGAGGGTACATTGAAAAATAGTCAATATACAGTGAGAATCAAAAGTGCGTATACACTTTGAAAGTGTGGGATTCGTTCATATTTATTTCTCTCAATGTAGAATTTAATATTTCCCATAGAAGTTCTTACATTGAGATTTGATAACTGTGAAGGAGGACTCAACCGATTGAAAGTGTATATTTTCGGTCACGATCTTACTAAAAGACCCATGAATGCATTTGCAGCTGAATTTGATTTTAAAATACTTAAACATCCTTTGTCCATGGTAGTATGAATAAAAACCATCTGTCCTACACCAAAGGATGTCATGCTGTCCCAAACTATAATAGTACATTCATCATGTTCAACAATATTTACCAAATTTTTCGGTCACACCTACGAATTTCTTTTTCTCAAGCCTTTTTTTAGCTGCCCATTCATCCCGAAAATGTTAAAAAAATCATATCCAATTGTATTACTGTCATGATCTGACAATAGTAGGATGCTACAGAAGTATTACACTAACATCACCTTTGTAACGTGTATACTATACTACTTAGTTTTGACTCTCACGGTATGGAAGTAAAATGTTACTGTGTCATTTGATATTTAAATATATCGTGGTAATAGGAATGCATTTGTTCACTGCTTTAAATCCGCGCACACCAAATCGGAATATTTACCGCGAACATCAGTATAAAACATGTGGCATGCACGGTAAGTGATCGCGGCATATTTCGCGGAGCGTGGCCAGTCAGCGGGAAAAGTGGAAAAGCGCTGGTGCGTGCATTCTTCATGCTTTTCGCGCAAGACAATGCCACTTTTTTTTTCAGCGAAACATTTCTTCTTTGTTCCCCGTAAAGGGTTTTAAACAGTCCGTAACTGAGCTATGTAAAATTTTCATTTTAATAACATTATGGAATTTATATTCACGTTCTTTTTGCTATTTTAGTTAGCTTTATTTCCCTTTGAGATCGGAAAACGCCTTGCAGATTTATATAAGATAGTATTGGGGGATACAACCTATTGGTCGGTGAGTGTTCATGAGCAAATAAAGCGAAAGTCCACAATAAAATTGTCTTCGTATACGGTTTCAATTTCGATAAAATCACCTTTAAAAATTTATCTGGTGTTCATGCACTCGCGTTTGGAATAAGTAGAAACGGTAAATCTTGGAAAAATACCTT
Source organism: Dufourea novaeangliae (assembly GCF_001272555.1). NCBI lineage: Eukaryota > Metazoa > Arthropoda > Insecta > Hymenoptera > Halictidae > Dufourea > Dufourea novaeangliae. The sequence goes on from NW_015373926.1 coordinate 614,758, forward strand.
GGCTGACACTGAAACATCCTTGGATAGTATTTTGATTTGTTAATGAACTTTTGAACAGTAATAAAGCTTCGAATATTAAAGCTGATCAAACCAACTTCAAGACCTGACGGTTATTAATTTAGGGGATATTCTGTGGCTAACACATGAATGATTAGTTACAGCGATATGGAACAGAATGCACATGATCATAGGAATAAGTTGGTTTGATTTTTAATATGATATTCAATAGATGGCTGGTACAATCAGTATTGGATGTAGCAAGTTTCGTAAATAAATGGCATCACCTCTTGTTTGTACAATTGCTTCTTTCATTTTGGATAACTTATGCAGCAACCGGGATACAGTACAGCGTGGTGGGATTGTAAGTTATATGTGGCGTATATTAGCCAAACGAAAAGATAAAGACAGAAGAGAAATGTAATGATTTGTGAACTGTCAATTAACACTAGTGCTACCGACGTTGAACGTATACTAAATGAAATTGTATAATATAGGAATATGTATACGTTATACAGGGTATAACAAAAATGTTGTCCGACCCGAAAATGGGGCGCTCGGGGGGTGAATTGGAACAACTATTTCCTTAGCAACAATGTAATCTGAGGCTTCGTTACCGAGATATTAACGAAAAACCACGACCAATCAGAGCGCGAATTTGCCAGCCGAGTTCCCGCGCTAGCGGTGGCTACGCGCTGCGACTGGTAGGCATAATATACGTATATTATAACATGTATAGTAAATTAAAAGTAAACATAAATTTTGCCAAAAGCCTTATTGTAATTTTACCAATCGTGAAATAAGGTATCTGCAAATTGTCATTTTGACGGGTTTGGTAGTTCTAGTGTTAATTGTTGATAAAATAGGTCGACATTAAAATTGAAATTAGGTATTAAAATTGCTGACTAATTTAAAATCAGTTATTTAAATTCAAACTGTATATAAATTGTATTGTTAGTGTATTTAGCAACGATTGCCTATTTATATTAATTGAAAAATAGAATAACATACGATGTGAAAGTAAAATTTATATTTTACATATAAAAATTTATATTTGCTTATTTATGATACAGTTAAAGTAAAAGTGTTTATTATAATGTTTAATCGACTATGTATTATTGTACCGATTTATTATAGTGGATAATAATAATTGGTCTACTATGACTTAGCGTTAATGTTGTCGATTAAAATTTTGAAAAAATGAATTTCCAAAATCGCTCTTCTTGAAAACAAAGCTCTATTTACAGAATTTTTATTTCACATTTTGAACATTCTTTTTGCGAAGAATTACCCTCTCGTTGTATTTACCATAACGGACCATCCTGTACGCATACAGATGACTGCGACGCGATATTGTCAAATCTCCGATTTGCGTATTTGACATGGGTATGTAGTGTAATCATAGATTTACTATCCCGCACGTTCTACATCTCAAGAGCGGAATCGTGTACAAATCGGTTTACGTACCTGCAATCGATTTATGGATAGCTAATATTGATACAGCTTTGAAGTTCGAGAGTTTCCGATTACCTGCAATTTACGAAAGCAAACTGTATTTCGTTAGTTGTTGTTATATGTAGATGTTTGGTATTAGATAAATATTTCTCACCTATTCACATTGGTGCTGTCGGCAAGCTCGAATTTCAAACCGAGCCGAAACTCGGATTTTCATCCGAGCTGAGAACTCAAAAGAACCGAGCGGCTCGAAAGAATCGAATAAAGGTGGATTTATACTATCCGTATCTTGAAAGTATGCAATTTAAATTTTGTATGTCTGAAAAATTATCGTATAATTAGGCCTAATATCTCAGATATATTATTAAGAACCTGTATATTATTATATTATCCTACGAAACGCTCTTATAATTGTGAGTGGGACAGTTGGGTTCGTTCCCCTGTGAGTACGGACCAATTAAAATCGTTGTTTTTTGTTAGGCGACTGAGCGGTATCAAAAATGTTTGGTACGTGTGGAAAAAGTCGAAAAGATGTTACGATATGAAGAAAAATGCGTGTGTGAAACAACGAAGAAAATATTCGGATGAAATAAAGAATGGGACTTTAACATTTATGGCTGACATTGGTGGTTCCGCGACGAAACGTAAAATTATATTACTCCATTTACTTTGACGTTTTTCTTTAAATGTATCATCTGTACATGTTTTCTGTAAGGAAGGTAATAAAAAGCTGGCGACTAATTTCCGGTTAATGTAAAATATTCATAATTTGGAAACTATAAATTCCACGTTATTCGTATTAATTCAAACTGTTTATTCATCTCTGTTGAAGTGACCAGAAAGTTGTACAATGGCCATTGAAAAGACTGAAGAGAAAAATTTAATAATTGACGGTGAATTAAAAGTAAAATTTCATCTCTGTTGTTTGTTACAATTAGAGAGATATAGGCTATTCAAAATTTTAATACGATTTTTCACCGTTTCTGCCAATGACTGATTCATTTTGTACCGATTTTGTAAAAGATGAAAGTTTCAAAGTTTCGGTATATTTTAAATACTTTGTTCTAGCAGATTTTTTACAGGTGAACAGTAACGTTTCAATTTATTAAATACCCTTAGTGTTCGTTTCCATGCTTGAAACTGTGAATTATAATGAAACCAGATTAGTTTTCAATACATTTTATTTCAAATTCCTCTTTAATACGTAGCAATTGTATTCATTGCAAATCATTGTTTTCTCGTTGATTTAATGCAGGGTAAAGCACAATTAAAAGTCACTTGACTTATTGTCATTATAACGCGAAATTTAGCTGTTGCAGAGAGACGAGGCTTGTACGTTTCAGCATTCTACTTGAAATAACTGTATAGTCCAATGTTACCTGAAAGTTTGAAAATATGAATACATATTATGTATGCATATATAACACATATTATATATATCAAATATTAATCATTGCTTTCTTTTCTGTTGCAGGTGAGTCTGAAGATTACGACTTCTGATCACGGAAACAGTGGACGAATAGTAACACTGTGTACCTGACATTTTATAAGTATAATTATGAATATTTTCTTATCTACAGTCGAGGATATCATAAAACAATTCGAATAATTAGTCATATAAACATGATTACCGATATGAACTTTGTAACCTTCTACCTGATGTGTTCTTATTTGACGTAAAGCAAAATAACCACGTCGGTTTTTTTATAGCCAGTCTGTTTCAAATATGTAAAAAATATTACGCAATATCTACATGGGAGAACAATAGAACACTAAACATTTCTTTTTTGAAAAAATAAACATAACTGTATTAACACTTCGGTAATTTTCCTTTTCTTTGGATCGTATTGTTTAATCGATTCACAGTAGTTTGTATGTTTTAATTTCTATTATTCTTTCATTTTTAGTTTAATTCTAATGTGTACCTAACATTGAAACGAGGTGAATGGACAGTTTAATTAAGAACTGGAATATTACTGCTTGTGAACAATTTTTTACAGATTTTTAATTATTCTTTTCTTAACTGAATATGCTTGTAATAATTCATGTAGAAGGATGCAAAATTTATGTCACGTTTTCCACAACAATCAATTGTATCTATATCATGAAATTCCTGCAATCTATATGAAGTGGTCATGATTTTGTTTTGCACTCTTAACAATATATTATGTTTAGATAGACACATCCGCTAGTTTGTTAAAAACATTTATAGTTAGAAACTATGTGTAAACCTGTTCTGAAGTTTTTCACAATTCATTGTTCTAGTAATATTAGAATTCGTCATCAGATTAACAAAGGGTTCGTTCCTGATTTTGATATATTCACAAATGGGTCGTACTGCTTAAAAGAGCTTTTAGTAATTACGTTATTATTACCAGCACAACGATTGAAAAGTGATAGGTCACTGGAAGGTGTTTACGAAAATGTGACATGTAGATCATACTATCTGCAAAAGTTCTATACTGATGGCGTTATGCTAACCATTGATGAATCACGGAGTCTATGGACGCGTGTACATAATTAATTATATTAAGTTAATAATTAATTATATTTTCCTTAATTATGTTAGGCTTCTATTAATTATTGTAAGATGGTCTGGGTTAGCTTATTTGATTTTATCACTAAATCATGCTGAGTTTTGCTAATAAATTCCGCCTTGCTAAATGATTTTAATACATTAATTGTAAGTAATTTATTCCTCTTCCATGTAAATTATGGTTAGTAAAATTGATATTATTACAACCCAAGTAACTACAGTTAATCTGTTGGGATAAATTATATTTTGTATAGACGAATCCAATAACTGTGACAACGAAGAACCTCCTTATTTCATTATTACTTGAAAATCTTTGATCGAATGTATTTTTAGGCTTTCAAATTGTACTTACTCATTGTACCAAAGTTTCGAAGTCATTCTTGCAGGTTGCAAATATTTCCCACGTTGCAGCCCCCCTGACCGTTGTTTCGAGACGATTGTCTCATGAATATTAAATCAGGTATGCTGTTTTGTACGTACTTGATTCCGCGGTATCTTGTTCAGACTGCATATATCTATACAGAGTCTAGTAGTTACATTCTTACATCGGCTTACAAAATATCAACTTAATGCGATGAATATTCAAGCTTAGGAACTTGGATTTTGAGAGTGAAGCCACAGATAGTCGCTATAGCGTGTTAATGCATTTTTGAGCATGAGGAAAAAGGCATTTGAAATTTATAAAGGTACATTATGAATACTGAAAGCTGTGATTGTTACAACAGTTAATGTGAAAACAGGGGGTTCGGTATTATCAAATCTACTAATTGTTTGATTCTTAGAAAGTCAGACGCTCGTAGCATATCAACACATTATTATATCCATTATGCTAAAAATGATATTGGCATCATATTTGATACGAGGTGTTTAAAGCCTCCGACCTTAACTGTACTTATTGTCAGCTTTCCTTAAAATCGTGTATGATAAGTCACATACCTACGTTGGGAAGTATCCGAATAATAATGAGTAAATTTTATATGAAATAATGTGTTGGTGAACTCATTTTGAATTTACAATTTCTTGAAAAACAATGTTTCTTAATTTTGTTTCTGATATGCTATGATAACGCTGTTCGACAAATTAAAAATTTTATCGACCACATAACCTGCAAAAAACGTGTTTCATAGATTTTGTATGAGCTAAATACGAATCTGCAAACCGTTTTTTATAAAATCAATTTAAAAAGAATGCAAATAATTAAATTTTTGAAGAGTGTTGCACTTTTACATTAACAGTTATTTATGTAGTTGTTTTTAACACGAAATAATTCTCTGGACACTTCCGAAGAAAATGATTTAAATTGTTATTATACTATACAGAGACATTTAAATATGTTTAAATAATGTTTAAAAGTGAAAAGAACACCGAAAACGCACCAATTTTTCCTATTTCGCTTCTCTATTGAAAACAAAACAGATTTTGTAACTTTCCTTGACACCTTCCTCAGCAGATAGGTCTACTCTGTCGCATACTATGGTTAGATTTCCTCGTAGATCTTTAGTTTTCGTAATAAATTGAAGAATATCAGCTAAAATTGGTGCGTACTCGACGTTCTTTTCACGTTGATTATTTTTTAAATATATTTAGATATCTATAATATAATAATAATTTACATTACTTTGTTCGGGAGAGTATAGAGCATTATTTCGTGCCGAAAGTAACTGAATAACTATTATTGTAAAAACACAATACACCTACAAATTGGAAAATTTGCAATTTTTATTTTCTTTTGAACCCCTATAAGAACCTTAAGGGAGGAACGAAATTTGCACCTTTCTTTTTTGTCTTTATGAACAGCCTTCTGAAATGTGATTTTGCATAAAAATCCGCAGTTTACTTATTATGTACATACGAACGATGATCCCCGTGTATGCTCTTTCTGTATAGAATGAAGAAGATATTGTAAACTAGGGTTACCGAGAACAATGAATTTCAGGATTGAAGATGGCGCGGGGGCTACCGCTAATGGATGCAATTAAAACACGTAATACACTTATGACACGGATTGTTCAGGCACGTTGGCGCTAGCCCCCAAGCTAACTTGCCTCTCTCGGATTTTCGCTGGATCTCGGCTGCTTTAGCTACTGTTGTTGCAACGAATAGGTACGAGCCGTGATATCGTATGGAAGATAGATGACGGAGAGGAGCAGTTTGTTTCCTCTTCTCGTCTCTTCTCCTCCAGCAAGCGGACAGAATCGATTTTTGCGTCTCTTCGCTGCAAGACTGGGAGTCGGACCAACGAATGAAGGGATTGAGGGACACGGAAAGGAAAGACTAAGTCCATACGTTTCTCTGAAAACGGTTCTCACTAACAGCCTTCTCGTCGCATATCTAGACCTCAGAGTGTATTAAATCCACTTGTTAACAAAATAACATTTTACATGTTTCCTGTATCAAATATTTCACTGTTTCCGATGGTAGAAATTATTTCGTTTTAAGTCGTTTAGTTTTTAATATAGGCACATAATAGTCTAAAAATGATATTAAGTTCGTATTTTTGAAACAATGTAATGTTCATCATACCGCGGAATTAATGCAAAGTTCTATTTGCACTTCTATCTGCACCATTTCTACATACAGGGTGTAACAAAAATTTCGGAGGACCCTGAAGAAATCTGCCTTGGCCGGCAGATTCGCGCTCTAATTGGTGGGGATTTTTCGTTAATATCTCGGTAACAAAGCCTCGGATAACATTTTTGCTAAGGAAATATTTGTTTCAAATCATCTCACAAGTCTTCCATTTGCGGGTCCTCCAACATTTTTGTTACACCCTGTATAGAGTCTTGTCTTAAATCCATTCAATACATAGTTCGATGGCAACGATTCTTTCTCGCTCAATTCTTACCGAATGGTTTCAAAGTTGCAAGGTTTTCGCAACTTTAAAAATTTTTTTTTTTTATTATTTATTGTCGCATTAACCTCGTATAGGTCATTAGCCACTTAACAATACTTCCTTGGTGGTTACATACATTGCGATAAATGCATTGATATATTACAATGTGGTACATTATTATTAGAAATACGTTTCAGTAGATATCGTTTACAGTCAAGTTTTGTGTTATAATACATTACTTATAGTATTTCATTTCAGTCCATCATGGTTGTAGTTTGCTTTGGTCTGTTTCGTTAACTACCGCTTCATAGTGAAAATAATAATTATTGCCTTCGTGTTTCTGTTTTTATACTTTCAATTTTAGATACGGTGTAGAAAATTGATTTCTTTAGGAAGGCTAAAATGTTGCACATGAAGCTTTATCGTTGAGACTTATATTAAGGTCTTCTGGTATGTGATGCTTTTTTCTTTCTACTTGAAATAGAGGGCAGTCGATAATTAAGTGTTGCACTGTTAGTGGGATGTAGCAATTGTCGCACATGTTTGGGTTTTCTTTTGTTATAACGTGTACGTGGCTTAAATTAAAAGTGTGACTTAATACACAGTGTATTCAAAAAGTTCCCGGACTTATGTTTGCTACCAAAAACATTTATAGGTAGACATCATTTTATTGTTTAATGTTCTACATATTTTCCTCCTCTGTTGATACACTCTTGATGACGTTCGTACAGTCGCCGGAAACATCTGGAAAAGTCTTCGACTGAAATACCCTTTAACGTCGTTGTCACTTTCCGTCTGATTGCTTCCTCATCCTAAAAACGGGTTCCTTTCATGGCTAGTTTCAATTTTGGAAACAGGAAATAATCCGCTGGAGCCAGATCTGGTGAGTACGAAGGGTGCATTAGAACCGTGACTGAGTTTTTAGCCAAAAATGAAGACACAGTTAGCGATGTGTGAGACGGAGCGTTATCGTGTAACAGAAACCATTGACCGGACTGGTGTTTTTTTTCCAAGTTCGTCATGAAGGATAGCATGAACACTTCCAATACTTATTTTCGACTCCTCTGACAACATTTCAATGGTCATACAACGATCTTTCGTGAGAAGCTGACGAACTCGCTCAACATTTTCGTCCGTTCTGCCTGTCGACGGGCGCCCTTTCCTTGGGTTGTCTTCGAGTGACTTGCAACCATTCTTGAAACGTGAATACCATTCAAATACTTGCGTACGACGGAGACAGTCACTTCCATATGTATTTTGCATCATTTGGTACGTCTCTGTAGGACTTTCCCCACTTAAAAAACAAAACCGTATCGCAGCTCTTTGCTGCATCACAAAAATTATTACAACAAAACAAAACTGACAAATTTTAAATGTGCTCTGCAGACAATCGACTAAATCTTTTAAGGTTAAACGTAGCTGCCAAACAAAAGAAAATCTATAGTCAATTGATTTAGCCTTAAAACACAGATGTCGCCACCAGAAGCTATCACGTAATAACAGTCCGGGAACTTTTTAAATACACTGTGTACACTCTGGCTCTGGGGTCCAGATACGTATTTGATGTTTAAATTATCCATTTCTGAAAATCGTGCCCACTCTTTGCGTTCCTTTTCATCTTGGTTTCTCTTTTTCACGCTTCTCTGACGGCGAGGTTCAATCTCCGGATTTGTTTTCTGGCTGATTGGCATGCGGGGCTTCTTCTTGGATTCGGGATTCTGGTTGCGTGTCGTGGGAGTCAATTTTTGTTTTACGTGTTGTGTCCTCTTTCACGAATATACGGGCCACTTCTGTGAGCCACGAATTTAAGTATTAAAGTATTTTGTGTAGAATGTTAACAAGTGACCAAGTTATATGGTACCTTTTGTGAATTATTTTTATTAATTCTGGTAAGACAATTGCCAGTCGGTTATGCTGTCTAGGCGATATTGTATCAGTTATAATAGGATGCCCACGCATGGGGTATGATACTTACAAGTTTTATTCCAATAGTTTGCGACTACATACATATGACACGATGGTATCATCGGTGGGTTAAGTTTTCTATCGCGTCTTTAAATTAATTATAAAATTGCTACAACTCTCAGGTTATTTTGAACGTTATTTATTAACGATTATGTCATGTCCCACTTAGACCACTGGTGGATCTCAGTGGTATATTGAAACATCATGCAGTGTCATCTGTGGCTCGTGCCGCCGTTTTAAATGCATGAACACTTTTTGTAAGTGGTAGAACGTGGAGGCCATATATGTTTGGGTTATACGAATTTAGAGAAAAATAATGGTGGTCGGTTAAAGTGATTGCTTGGAAAGCGAAAGACCCGGATTCGATTCCCGGTTCGGTATCTGATTAGCCGATTTCGGTTATCTATAATTTATTTCAATTTTTTTTCTCGTTATACTATATCGTAAAAAACGTATGGTTAAATGTTTTGAAGTTTACTGTTACTGCGTTTTAATAGGTAAGTTATAGAAAGAGGGCAACTCACGTGTAGAAATCTAATGAACAGATGGAAAACCCCGAAAAGAAGCAAGTCAACGAATTCATGAAAAATGTGCACACGAGCTGTTTCTCTAGCTTCGAATTCTGGAAACGACTCCGCAGATTGACGTTTCGACGTCTGTTAACCTCTCCCGTAGCATTACCTTTTTGATATCATTTTCTCTCAGACTTGCAGAATGTCGACACAAGAATCGCTTCCCGCCGTCTTTTCGTTTATTTCAGTCGCGCGTGCACAATTATGTACCCGTCAGAAAGCATACATTTCCGTGTCACCCTTTCATGTCGCGCATACACGCGTAAAGGTTGCAATCCTGTGAACCTGTTTCCCAAATACAAGGCGGAACGTGTCGTGTTTTTCGCATTTACAGTTTATAATATCGCTTCCTCGTACGGAACACTGGGTAACTCGACGCCGTCGTCGAGTACGTCGTTCTCTTATACTCTTCCCTTGACGTATTGCAAATTGGTATTTTATGTGCGTAGTAAAGCAGCCACGGCGAAGGTAAGTTTAAATTTTTTCGCGATGATGTACCATCGGACCGATCAAATTTCTACCGTGGAATTTGGTCCAGCAAGCAATAAGGATTCTACTCAAAATATTATACATATATTTGCAGCCACTGACGTAATATTCCCTCGTTCAAGAAAGTGTAGCTGACTACTATTACATCTTGTTGTATTTTCATCTGAAATTGTTTCGATTATAGCAATGGTAGGTCAACGAAACAAACAGTTCACAGTTATCGTACCAGACAAATGTGTTTGGATAAAATGTTTCTTTCACTCTGTATTGTTATAGCTGCTTTAAAGATATAGCGTTGGCACTAGCCTCCTGCCCCCGCCCCCTGGACGGAAAAAGTGGCTTTTGTCCCAACTTGCAAGAAAAAAAAATTGGATTTGCCCCCCCTCCCCCCCAGAGTTACAAAACTTTTGCGTAATATTTAATATAGCTGTATAATTTGAAATACGATTAACATCCTCTGTTAACAAAACGCATGCATTTTCAACGATTTATAACTTTAAAAACCAAATAAAGTGTGTCTGTCTACGTACAGCCTTTTTCACTGTGGCAGTTGATTTGTTAATATTTTTGCCCCCCACCCTTGACTGATAACCTGGCTACGCCCATGGGGTTCCAAGGAATAAACCGAAAAAGACTGGAATATTTGAAAGAAATTTATGTTTTGGTAAGCTTCTATTGGGAATAAAAAGGCAGAAGTATTTTAAATCTGAAATTAGTACAGTATAAGAACTTGTTTAATTACATTAAAACGGAAACACCGATCCCAAATTGATGTCGTACCTGAACGATGCCTGAGCACAACTTTTACAACTCAAGGGTATCGAATGACAGGATTAGCCTACTGAAACACATAAACTGTAGGGTCGGTAATGTTTATGGCTAACGCTATATCTTTGAAGCAACTATACTGTAGGAAAGGAAATATGTATTATAATGGTTTAGAATTGTTTCTCTCGTTATAGTATTGGTTCATTGTATTGGTTAAGAGGCAATTATTATTGTTAGCATTTGTAGCTACCAGGTTCTTGGCACGGTCAAGGAGTTTTAAATGGCTATAGAAAATAGGAAGGAAACGTGTTCCCGACATTTGGCAGCCAAATGCCCCTGGTATAGACAGTTTGAGCGGCTTTGCACGACCATCTACGTGTCATAAACCTAACGTTTCGAGACGGTAACATCGCACCTGGACTTAACGGTTTATGAAAACCGTTGCACAGTGGATAAATTGTAGGATGTGGCGCGACAAAAATCGTTTACATATTATTTTGATTCAATACGTAAAGAAATATTAGTTTTAACGTTTAGATATAATGTGGAAATAATAATAAGCGCTTCATGAGCTCTTAACGACGTATGTAAGCATCATTATTTTAGACCAAATTAGTTCTATATAAGACATTTTAAATGTTTGAGAAAACTGGTTATTTCAGTTTTATTGAATGTGTGTGGTCTATTATTAAATATTAATATTATGTATTAAATAGACACATTGTTAGGACGCTGCTAGAATTTCATCAACTGGAGTTTAGAATACGGTCAGTGATGACCGCTATTTTTAAGAAGTACGACATTTTTACCATTTGGATGCCAAACCTATGATGCTACGTAACAAATTCACATTATTTGCCGAATTTTCATATTCTAAATGTCTTAAAATGTAGAAAAGTGGAATAAGATGATGTCGTATTTTTATATGAAAAAGTAAACGAAAGCAAATGAAGTTTTGCTGGCCGGGAAATAAATATTCTACTCTAAACTCTGACACAAAAGTTATAATGGCATTTCATGAATAAGTCTACTAAAACTTTTAATGAACCTCGGCTATACGTTTCTTTCACTATAAAAGTTCGGTCTTGAAGTGATGCAGACTAAAATTGGTCAACTACATATCAAAAGGTCTATAATTATTATTAAATTCACAATAACACTTCGACTCACTCTCAAAGATAAAAAAAATTGGCAACTGCTGCGCTCTAGCGTAGGACCTCATCTTTATATTTGACCTGCTGTACAACATCTGCGGGAATTTCCGTATTTTGTTACATGTTTCTTAATTGATAGGTTACCCGACTTCGTCATAAACGCAATATTTCTACTTTCGTCGTGATGATTTGTGCATTTTGTCCACTGTGCGTCGCAAGGAAAGCAGGGAAGACCACGATGTTGCTGGACTGCTGTCCACACCAACACCGATGTGCTGCTGAAACCTCCTCTTTAGAGAAACCACACTGAGGGCACATTAGGGAAATGAGAAGGGCGAGGGGGGTCTCACGGGCCCCGAGTAGGTTGCAGAATCAATTTAGATTCGTGGGTCAGTTAGAATGAGTTCGGAGCTAAAGCTGCAGTTAAATTGTAAACACAGCTTTCAGACATTGGGCTGTTATTAGAATATTTGGACGACCAGGTTTATGATGCTAATGAGTGAGAGTCGCCATTTTTTAGACTTTTAATAAGTAGTATTTTCAGTGCTCAATAAATTAACTTTGGAGTCAGGATTCTTGAAATCACTTTATTATTGCAACACCGGTCCCTATGTCATTTCTGACCCCACACCGATATTCTACTTAGAGTATCGAGACCCTGTGGAGGCGTTAAAGAGATATGAAGGTCAATTTGGTTTTTTAAAATGGAACGGTATGGTTTTTTTACTTACATTCTGATAGTGTTTCAAGATGAATATTTATAAAGGTAAATATTCGTCTACCATTATAAGTTTTATACCTATTATGAAGGTCATTGATATCACTCAAGGCCAACTGCAAGAGAAAACAGATTATCTCAAAGCACTCTTCGAACAATTTCGTGTCTTCTGTGGTTGTTGGCATATCGCTCTTGTAGTCGCTAATCGGTGTCACGAGACATAAACATACATTCAATCACATTGTAAGCTTATCTGTATCCACGAGTGTTATTACATAGTAGTTTGACAACCGACTAGAGTACGGTTTCGTAATATTCAATCTTAGTGTTCAATTTTCAAAAATGCGTTACACGATAGCAGAGAAAGCGGAAATGGTTCTGATTTATGGTGAATGTCATAGAATTATGAGAGAAGAGGTACGCGTGTATGGTGCAAAAATTTCCCGATCGTAATAGACCTTCACTTTATGTCTTCGCAAACATACAAATGTTTCAAAAAACCGGAAATGTGGATATTAAAACACGCAATCGAGCCAAAAGAGCAACTGATGGTGGAAACACGATAAACATTGTAGCAGCTGTAATACGAAATCCACATGTTAGTACGAGGCAACTTGAACGCGAGAGTGGCATGAGCCGACGAAGTATTGTATTTTGTGAATACTTTACGTAAACCAATTTCACCCGTTCCATATTTTACTTCATCAACAATTAAGTGAAAATGATTTTCAGAAACGTTTACAGTTTTGCGAATGAGGCTTACGAAAACTGCAAGACGATGAAGTGTTCTTAAATAAAATTTACGATGGCTGAGAGAAGTAGACAAACGGAGACCTTGGTCTGTAAACGTTTGGTGCGGTCTTCTTCATAATAAAATAACTGGTCCATATTTTATTGATGGCACGCTAAATAGTCGTAAATATCAGAGAATCTTAAAAGACGTTTTGCTAGAATTGTTAGAGAACACTTCACTGGACGTACGACAATCCACGCGGTACCAACAAGACCGGATGTCCTGCTCATTCAGCACGAAATGTCACAGAATTTCTGAACAAGAAATTTGGAGATCGTTGGATTGGTCGATCAGGAAGTAAAAAATGGCCGGCACATTCCCCAGACCTAACACCTTTTGATTTTTATTTCTGGGGAAAATTAAAGGAACAAGTGTACCGCGAAAAACCAACAACCAAAGTTGACATGCAAGAACGTATAAAAAGAGCTTGCTCTATGATAGGTACAAATGAAATTTGTCAGGCAGTGTCATCAGTATTGCAACGTTTTAGACTATGTATCCATGTTCAAGGTCGCCATTTTGAACACTTGTACTAGCAGTAAGTACATTAAATAACATGTTACATATAAATCGTAGAAGTGTTCGAAGAGTGCTTTGAGATAATCTATTTTTTCTTGTAGTTGACCATGAGTGACCTTGAATCACCTTCATAATAGGTCATTGTATTCGTCTTAAAACACTCTATCAGAATGTAAGTAAAAAATCATACCGATTCATTTAAGAAAACAGAGTTGACCTTCATATCTCCTTGACGCCTCCACCGATTATTAGTAACATCAGATTATGAGCCCTTCGATACCAAATAAGTGATGCATTTTCTTCAACCTCCAAAAACAAGCGAGCTATTCAGGTGACCTGTATTAAATGACCCACCCTGTATAAGGACTAGGGGCGCACACAGTAACACACGACTAGAGATACCCATTAGTCACAAATACAAAACATTGTAAGAAACAATCAACTACGTAAATAATTGACAGGGCACATTCAGCGTAAACACCCCTGCACTTCTATACAGGGTGAACCACGAATCATAATCAGTAGAGATTACTCCGTTATTAGCAGTCCCAACGAAAATGTTTTTATCAGGTATATCATGGTTTCAAGAGAGCTTTAACATGATTATAGCAAATTTTTTGTCAACTCTTTTTTTTTCCATGTATTTTCAAGGTCACCTTCAATTTTTTGCAAACACCTATAATTTTTTTACGCCTATCATACCAAGAGTGTTTATACACCAAGACGAATTCGGCAAGTATCATAACATAACTTTTACCTTAATTTTTTAATTATATATATTATATTAATTATTATATAAAATAATGATAAATTAATAAAATTGACAAAAAATTTGCTGTAATCACGTGAAAGCTCTCTTGAAACAATGCTATACCTGATAAAAACATTTTCGATCGGACTGTTAATAACAGAGTAATCTCTACTGATTACGATTCGTGGTTCACCCTCTATATTTGTACTTATTGTTATGAAATAAACCATAGTTATTAATCGATATCAAATGGTACTTTCGTACAGAAGGTCCATCGCTAACCCGAATACGTAAACAGCTGGAGCTTAAGTTGAACAGACGAGTTTTAGTTTAGTTGTCAAGAGCAATTCGACTCTTAGCATAGCTAATAAGAACAGTCAGGCTCTTAGCTCGAGTTAGTCATTCACATCATTGGGCGGTGCTTCGAACTTTGAAACAGCACTTTAGTGCAAATTGTACCTGCGACCGCGACGAAGAAATTCCGTCGCGATCCAACGAATTACTATGAATAAAAAGTGTTTGTGAATATTAAATAACTGGACTTTTCAGAATAATGCTCTGCACGATGCAAATGTTGGTTGACACATGAGTGAATTTCCACACTGAAATGTCGATGTCAAAGTAAAAATTTGGAAAATGTTTGGAATTGCTTAAAATCAAAATTATAAGCTGGAAGATTGAAACATTACGACAGTATTATTTGAAATATTTACTGTGTGAAATATTGGAGAATCCTGGGGAAATCCAATTTTCTTTGGAGGTTATGACAAAGAAAATGCAGATAATATGAAAATGTTTGTAACAAAATATTAATGTACTTAACGTACTACTACAAATATTGCATACAGTTTTGTTTGTTATTGAAGAAGGTGATATCTAAACACATTATGTAGAAAAAATTAAGAATTCCAGAACGAAAGGAGCTTGTACATTTAATGGAAAGCGTGCAGATACGTCGTTTGCTTGGAAATCGTGTAGAATACCTTATCTGAAAAAAAAAAATGTCACTTTTATGTAAGAATTTTGACATCATTTTTTAAGTTAATTAATAGGATTAACAAGTTTTTGTCAATTCAATATTTCTCCTATTTACAAGTTCGAATTTATATGTACATAAGTTTATGATGGAAGAACATTGTACAGGTTCTAGTATCAAGTAATTACCAACATAGTATTTAAATGCAAAGTTCGCAACTCTTATTCTTATTTTAATGATAAAATCCTGCGAAATCCAGCTGCTGGTTGAAGTTTTTTGAATACGTTAAACTGCTTTGGGAAAGTAAATAAAATACCGGCTAAGAATCGGCTGAGAAAAAAATCTATGAGACTTTATAAAAACTTCACTAATGTTAAATATTGAAAGTAGTTAAAGTGCATGGATTAAGTGAATAGTACCAAGCTTCATCGAAAGCTTCGGAATAAGATTGTTAGACGACTTCTTCGAGTGCGAGGCAACAAAGGTAAAAGCATTGGTCCGGGCATATGTGACACTGCGGCAGCTTGCGGGTAAAAACTTTCTCGTAAGTTGAACAGGAAAATTTTTCAGCGAAGGGAGAACATTTCTTGGTCCCGGCGAGACTCCATTATTAAGTTTCGCGGGGTCTGTTTCGTGTTCGAAAAAAAATTGAAAACAAAAGGAACTGTAGGCGATTTCGTCTTCTGTATGCAATCACGCGCCATGATGGTCTGGTACTGATAAATTTTCTAATAAGTGCAAGTGAATGCCGCTTTCCTGGGGAAAGCATGTTTCTATCTTGCTTCTTTGGAAGCACGTCGTCTTTCTTCGCTCTTCTGTGACACCGGAAACGCCGTTCCTCGCGTCACATAAAAGGCCATGATTAATGTCTCAACTTCAAAAGGCATTTGTAATTCAACGCGTAATTTTGTTTTTTCCCCGTTGCGTTGGTACATCATTATTTTTTTTTCGCATCATTAATAAGGATCACTGAGAATCGCTGGTTTCACTTCAGCTTACTTGTATAAGTAGTTCGTGGCATGTGTTTTTTGTGATACTTCAAATAAATGTTACTTACAGTATTTCAATACTAAAAATAATACCATATAAAAATAAAAATAACACTAAAGACTCCTTTTGTTAGGTAACTTTTGCACGTTAATACGAATGTAGTATTTTTAGATGAGTAGACAGATTGTTTTCATTGGACGTGGTAAAATATAGTAATGTTTTCATAGATCTTATGTCGGAATGTCTTCTTAGATCTTTATGAGATACTAGAAGACGGATATTGGTGTATAATGATATTTACGAAGCTTTTATTAGTAACGTAATGACATACAGTTGGTTATGTTAACCACACATACCTTTAGTATTTAAAGACCAGGGACCTCAAGTGCTTTAGTATTCATTGATCGGTGAGCACACGTTATGGTATATGTATAAACAGTCTTTACGCATTATGACATGGTTATTGATGGGTCAAAAAGTATAATGTGGCGTTATTAAGTATTATGAAATGATCATGTATGAAACATATCACATACAAAGCGGTTTATTAATTATAATATGACCACTATCAGTGGGGCATGCTGTCTATAAGATTTTATATTACTCAATGTATAGGATTTTATTAATGTATTATAGGATGAGATGTACGTATCATGATACGTACTGTATTTTGTTTTATTTATAAAAGCAGCGAACGACTCTAAAAGCCTTTCCATTTAATTTTTTTCATTAGTCTTATCCATGGTTTCGACAAATAGAGACCTAATAATAAGTTCTGAAAAGAGTTTCGTATTTTTCAATATCGAAAGTGATATTAGTGATAGAGAAATTTGTGTAGATGATTTAACAGTTGTAGTATGTACCAAAAATACTAACAAAAAGACGCATGGTATTGCTGTAAGGATATTGTCGCCGGTTTATGATGTATAGACGAAAGCACAGAAATGTATACAGGATGTAACTAAAATGTCGGAGGATTCGGAAATAGGAGACTCGTGAGGTGATTTGAAACAAGTTTTTCCTTAGCAAAAATATTATCCGAGGCTTTGTTAACGAGATATTAACGAAAAACACCGACCAATCCGAGCGCGAGTCTGTCGGTCGAGTTTCCGCGGTAATGTTGGCTACGCGCTGCGAATGGTAGCCAACGTTCCCGCCGGAACTCGGTTGGCAGACTCGCGCTCTAATTGGTCGGGGTTTTTCGTTAATATCTCGTTAACGAAGCCTCGGATAACATTTTTGCTAAGGAAACAGTTGTTTCAAATCATCCCAGGAACCCCTCATTTCCAGGAGTCGAAGTTATTTTAAGACACTTTGTATAGTACACCTATCTTGAGAAGACTACAAAAAAAAACATCCGAATGATTTAACTGCTACTAATTATTAAACTAGCTACACTTTACCAACAGTTTACTTGCTCGTAAACACGAGCATTTAAAGGTATTGACCATTGGGAAAATACCTACATGTTATTATCTCCAACATGCTAGATCAAGTTACCAAATGTTTTATATAAACAAAATTGTAAATTATAACTAGGAAAGTAAAAAGAAACAATTTCGATAGAGAAGTAGAACTTGAAGGAACCAATTTGACAGAGTAATCTACTCATGTTAATACGTTATCTAAACACCTGCTTCTTTAAATCGTTAGGAATGTAGTAACAAGCGATAAGAAAGTTTGTGACTACTAAAACTCGAAAGAAATGAATAAAGAGGTTCCGAAATGTATTGTATTGAAATTCCTTTATTAACTATCTTTTACCACATCAAATGCACTTTCTGACCAACTAAATACGGAACTACTGTAGAAATTCTCAACTTAAATTTTCTCGAAGACAATACATGAAGCAAAAAAGGTTCCATTCAATCTCTTTCATTTACATTTTCACAAAGAATCAGTATCCTCTGTACCACGAATTCTATTTTACCGCGTATTTGAATATTCGCCGGCATTTCACTATATATGCTCAACACGAGGTGACTGTATTTATTACTTTAGGCGTCGTGAAGTTGAAAGAGTGAGGATACAATGGGAACTTGTCCCCTATGTAACCCAGAAAGCAAGGCTTGCTCGGTTATCCGAAATGCCATACGTGCGCCCCTATATAATTTGTTCATAGCGTTGCCCATACTTCAAATTCCACGCTACGAATTCCAGCACATTCGAACTTCGAAGTGTTTCAACAATTTCTGTCACTTTAACGCTTCGTTCAACGAATGCCTTCTACAGTATTAAGCGCGTTAGAATTGCCGCAATTTTATTCAAATGAACAGGTCAAGGGGGAATTGGATCCGACTGAAATAGTGTAACACCTCGGCTAATTGGAAGTAGAGTCCCGTTTAAAGGGTTTCCGATTACCCAAAATTTCGGGAATGGGATTTCTAAACACAGTAGGTAATGCTATAATAATACTGTAGCGTTAGGGCACTAAGAAGTTTGATATCATTTTTTTACCCACATAAGTAGTGTTGAATGAATTCAGCTTTCATGAGAGGTCACAACAATTTATAATGGGTTTATTAATTATGACGAAATGCTCTACACTCGGTTTACAATGTTTATTAAAGTTTCGTTAAGAGAGTACACCATGTTCAGGTGTCTAAAAATAAGTAAACTTCTGTGATTTTTCTTTCATAGGTAATTGCTAAATCAAGAGTTTTATGTTTTCAGAGGGTATATGTAAATCTAATTTTGATCTTTATTCTCTAATTGTTTAAAAGTAAAAATATCTTAAAATGGCGAAATTATTCATACCATCGATTACTGGCTGCAACAAGGACTGAAACGTCTGAAATAAAAAATGCTTTTTGATTTACAAATCAGAATGTAAATAATCTATAATGTAATCGCCCGTATTTTCAACAACTGATAACTCGGAAACGAAGCCTCAACACAATTTTGTCATTCTTGATTTTTGTCGTACAAGGGAACATACCGAATTGACAATCGCCGATTTTTATGCAACTGTGTGATATTATTGTTCTCATAAAAATATTTGATACGTATTTTTTTTACCTGTCTTATCCACGTTAAAGGGGTGAAAACATCCCTCAAATTTAGGGGTGTGAACTGTATTCTGTCGCATATTTCGGAAATTTTTAGAGATATAAAAATGGTATAAATTGCCATATTGTGTGTTTTTTTATAAGGAATCCAGCTATGTAATTGCATTCCAGAATAATCCATTTGTTTAAACAATACATTTAAAAAACAGCATATTTTGTTAATTTTTCTTGTCACATGTTAATCGATTTTCTTGTACATTGGTATGTGAAAACTATATACCCAAATATAAAATACGGATAAATTGGAATTTTGATTTTTGCATTATTAAAAAAGTTATTGTATTTGAAATTTTCTAACATTTTCTGTAAGATGCAATACGTGAATGCATATAATTAAATAGATAGTACACTTTTACTATTTTTATGTATTTACATTACGATTTGTTTTG
Source organism: Dufourea novaeangliae (assembly GCF_001272555.1). Taxonomy (NCBI): domain Eukaryota; kingdom Metazoa; phylum Arthropoda; class Insecta; order Hymenoptera; family Halictidae; genus Dufourea; species Dufourea novaeangliae. The sequence goes on from NW_015373926.1 coordinate 634,731, forward strand.
TTGGTTGATCCTCAAATGGCGAAAATTGAGGCTGCAGCTGTAAGAATTACCTGCACTGCACACTGTCGGAAGTCGGCGTAAGAGGTATCATAATACAATTACATAAAAATCGTAAAAGTGTACTATTTATTTAATTATATGCATTCAAGTATTTCATCTTACAGAAAATGTTAGAAAATTTCAAATACAATAACTTTTTTAATAAAGCAAAAATCAAAATTCCAATTTATCCGTATTTTATATTTGGGTATATAGTTTTCACATACAAATCTACAAGAAAATCGATTAACATGTGACAAGAAAAATTAATAAAAAATGCTGTTTTTTAAATGTATTGTTTAAACAAATGGATTATTCTGGAATGCAATTACATAGCTGGATTCCTTATAAAAAAAACACAATATGGCAATTTATACCATTTTTATATCTCTAAAAATTTCCGAGATATTCGACAGAATATATAGTTTACACCCCTAAATTTGAGGGATGTTTTCACCCCGTTAACGTGGACAAGAGCAGCTAAAGAAAAATACGTGTCAAATATTTTTATGAGAACTATAATCTCACACAGTTGCATGCATCGAAATCGGCGATTGTCAATTCAGTATGTTCCCTTGTAAGTTTTATACATATATGTAGAATCTACCCTGTGAAAGTGTCTCACATTTTGATTAAGAATTTAAGTTCAAATCGTCGTAACTTCGGCAAAAATAGTCGTATCGATATCATTAATACACTGTCCGAAAGTGCGGAATCTCTACTTTCAGATCCTTTTTCGAGATTTTAGCTGCCCTGCTTCTTGACAAAGTTATAACGATATAAATAAGCACTTGCAAAATAATGAAAAATTTTGTACTAGTTTGCAATATTACGTGGGATGAATAAAACTTTATAGACAAATCATATTTATGCCAGTTGAAAGCGACTATCTTCTTGTGTAAAATGAGTGTTTGTCGATTGTTGTGCGTTTTTTTTTGCTCGAGTTATTCAATTTTGAAGCAGAAATCGTCCTTTTGGCTTCAATTCCTTCTAGGAATTGAAGGAATCACCGTAACACGTTCAATAAAAAAGTAATAGAGAGATCAGTCTTTCCTCTTGTAGGCGCACCTTTTGTTTTATCGATTCGATTAACACTTCGATGTATTAACTTCTTCCAAAAATAGGCTTCAGAATTGTACAAATTCAATTTTTCCTTTAACTCGTTGTATCTTGGCAACAGATAACCGGAACATCGTAATCTGGAGGTCACATTAAAGAACAGGGTCTGTCGATTTGATTAAGTTGCAAATGAACTCGCTGAGACAATTTTTCATTTATGGCCACTGTGTTTAAAAGTTCACGTACTCAAATTTTCATTAAAATATTTTGAATGGGACAAAAGTTACAGATTTGTTATCGCACTTCGGCCGTTTTCGACCACTGTGCGCTAGGTAGAAAGGCACCTTCGTTTACGTTTAAAAAGAAACTACTGTCACTTTTCAACTTTGCCGCGTACCAAGAATATCTAGAAAATATAAAGTGTAGAATACGATCTGCATTATTAGAATCGCAACATTGCGAAGATATTTTGTCCGTATTTTCTTCCATTTTCTAATTTTTATCCAATAAAAAAATACTCTCATATTGTATAATACTTTAAAGAAATATTAATATGCAGGAATAAGGTCCGTAATAAAAAAATTGGTACTCCGAGATTTGAACCCGAGCAGAACCAAAAGAGAGGATTCGTACCCTGACGCTCTACTACCTACGATACGCCGTTTTATTTTCAAAATACCCAGTCGTACGGTTGACAGTGATCCATTAAAATGTTTGCATTTTTAACAATTAGTTTCACGGAAACGAGGAAGAGGTACTTTGTCCTATTTGCAGAGGTTGTTGAGTGCTGTGAGCGTTGAGCTTGGTCGCCGAGGAAGGTTGATACTACGAGAGCGCAAAACCGTGTGATCTGTTTCAGTTCAGCCACTACAACAAGATATCCTGGCAGATGTATGGAAATTAAAATTTTTACAATTCTCGTTGCTTGTTTTGTAGGAAAAGGAAGACGAGTCAGAATATTACGTTAACATCATTTTATGAATTCTTCATTCAAATATATGAAGTTTATAGGTAAACATTTTTTTTTTTTTTTTTTTTTTTTTTTTTTTTTTTTTTTTTTC
>NW_015373926.1:638451-656993 GCF_001272555.1 Dufourea novaeangliae
TTTTTCTATGTCTAACGCGACAAGTGCTAGGTGTTGGTCATTGATGAAAGCTTCGCAAACAGCTGTTTCTATAGTAATGAGGCTGTCGGTTGTGGAGTGAAATTGCCTGAATCCATGTTGCTGTGGAGAGACTAGATTTCTGGATTCTAGATACCATTTGAGCCTGTTATTGACCATCTTCTCCATAGTTTTCCTTGAGGTTTGGGTTTTTGCCTGGTTTTGGTATAGGAACAACTATTGCTTCTCTCCATTTGTTCGGGAAAATGTTCTTTTGCCATATACTGTTGAAAATAATTAAAAGGTATTGTAGTCCTGAGGTTGGTAGATTTTTCAAAAAGATGTTAGGTATATTGTCTGGTCCAGCACTGGTGTTTTTGCACGAATAGAGAGTGTTTTGCATTTCTGATAGTGAAAATTCTTTATTTAAGATATTTGAACTGCTGTTTGCTTCTGTTTCGTTGAAATAGTTTTGCTGTGTTTCTGCTTCTGTTTTTATTTTTAAAAAGTTTTGGTTATAATTGTCATCGCTTGAATTTTTTTCAAAATTTTGAGCTAGAAGATTGGCTGCTTCCAAGGAGTTGCATGTATATGTGTTTTCTGTCTTAAGGATAGGTGGAGTTTTCATGTATTTTTTGTTGTTGTTTATAGAGCGGATTTTATTCCATATCTCTTTGTCTGGTGTGTCTTTTTTTAGGTTTGAAATGAATTCGTACCATGATTTCCTTTTACTATTTTTAATTATTCGTCGCGCTGTTGCTCTTTTCTTTTTATATTCTACTTGGTTAGTAAGGGTTCTGTGTCGTTTGAAGGTATTAAAAGCGTGTTTAGCTTCTTTTATCGCTAATTCACATTCTTCATTCCACCAGGGTAAATTTTTCTTTCCGAATTTTCCCGTAGTTGTTGGAACGCTTTTGGTTGCTGCATTTATTATGAGGTTTTCGAATTTTTCAAGTATGTTGTCTAGTTCGTTATTTGTGTAACAGCTGGGGTTTGAGAGAGTATTACTATTTGTTTCTATGTATTCTTGGAATTCTTTCCAGTTAGCTTTTTTGAATTTCCATCTTGGTATAAAGATTTCTTCTGGGTTATTGTTGGATTCTATTGTTATAGTAATCGGGTAATGGTCACTGTCATACAAGTCGGTCGACGTTTTCCATGAAAGGACTTCGGCTAAGTGTGGTGAGCATATGGACAAATCAATTGAGCTTAGGGTACCAGAAGAGATGTTGAAGTGTGTAGGTTCATTGGAGTTTAGAAGTACTAGATTTTGTTCAGTAATAATTTTTTCGATAATTTTGCCTCGATTCTAGTCGATTAATCGATTTAATCGATTCTAGTCGAGCCCCAAAGTGTATGATGGCTGTTAAAATCTCCGACTATTAACAGCGGCTGGGGTAACTGTGAAATTAGATTATCTATGTGCTCTTTTGTGATGGGATTACTATTTGGGAGGTATAGATTGCATATACAAAAGCACTTTGTGGGTAATTTGACTGATATGGCTGTAACTTCTAATTCAGTTGTGATGTTTATTTCTTTGCATTCTATGTCTTCTTTTACATATATTGCTACTCCCCCGCTAGCTATTGGACTGGTGTTTCTGTTTGTATAAAACAATTTGTAGTTTTTTATTCTGGTGTAGCTATTGTTTTTGAAATTCGTTTCCTGAATACATATCATGATTGGGTTATAGTCATAAATTAACTTTTTAAGGAATTCGTAATGTTTATTTAGGCCGTTTATATTCCACTGTATGATGATGTCGTTGTTGTTGTTATTTGTATTCATAATTATATATATTTTTATTTTTAATAAAATTCGTCTTGTGTGGATGAGTCTTCATCTACAGATTCGATAGTATTTTCAGGTGAAGTGTTGACTGGAGAGGAGAGTTTCTTAATGATAATTGTGAAGCGTTTCTTCATGCTACGACTAGTGAGGAGGGGATATAAATCGTTTTGCATTAGTGTTACGAGAGCTTGTGTACTGTAAGAAATTTAGGAGTTTATTTGGCTCTTCTAATTTATTTTTTAATGGACTTAACAGTTCGTCAAGAGGTTTTTTTGAGTCGTGTTTTTTCTTTTTTGTAATTTTGGTTTCTTTTTTTGGTGGGCGTTTGAATTCTTCGGGTTTTGGATCCTGAGTTTTGACATCGAGCGAAGCTTGCGATGCTAATGAACTGATTTCTGAGTGTGTACGTTTGAGTCCGGAATACTGTGTGTTGATTGGACTGGAAGTTGTTTGCTCTAGGTTTTCTATTGCACTGACAGTACTTTTTTGTGTATGACGATTATCATCTAGGATTGAACCTAATGAGAGGTAAGTATTATCAATTTCGGGTGTAGTCTGCGGTAGCGTCAAATTTGAATTCTTGTTTTGCTCGATTCCGCTTGTGCAATTTTTGGCTACGTGGCCTTCGGCTTTGCATAGGAAACATTTGAGCGAATCGGTACTGGTGTAGATAAAGTAATTGGTTTCATCAAAATAGATTTTGAAGGCTTCCGGCAGTTTTTTAACGTCTTCGGGTTTTATATACACCTGTCTTCTAAAGCTGGTTACGTGGCTATATCCCTCTTTTGTAATAGTAGCTTTTAAGGTTGTAATTGGAGAAGCGCGTTTTATATTTAATTGTTCTAGTATGTCTTCAAGAACATAACTCGGTATGTTAGTTGGAACATTTGAAAGAACTACTCTTTTGTTTTTTGATACTAACGGTCTTATATAAACTTTTTTCTCACCTACTTGTAAAAATTCGTGTTTATCGGTGATCGTGTTGACTAGTTCCTTACTTGACAGGTATATGCATATTCTGTTGTTGCTTATTCTTGAGGATGAGATCACATTAATTGGCTGTACAATATCTCCTACGGCGCACGTGTAGTCGGAAAGGTTTAGTCCTTCTTTGCACTCGACGATGAGGCCTTGATTTCTTTCTGGGCAAGTTTGGACGGCAGCAGCATACGTAGGGTTTGATATTTTCCTTGGTACAAAGGTCGGAATTTCAGTCATCGACAGCTGGCTTCCTTTAATGGAGGCCATTTCAGTTTATAGGTGCACTCGCAAGAAGCGGCTTTTGGTATGGGCCTTGGCCCAGACGATGTTTGTAATCAATCAGTCGAATAACGTAGGATATACGGAGCGCGAGGTAAACACGTCTACACTCTATAACGATCCGACAAGGACTCTCATAGGTAAACATTGTATTTTTGTGGAGAAATACTTATCTTTAAACTTACATTCTTCATAAGTTTAATGTTCAATATTTTTAGTAACTGTAGGTATGCAATTTGTCTCGTACTTTTTTACTGTAGGTAGGTAATGATATTGTGTAGTTATTGACAAATACCAAATATTTAGACAAGAATATGTAGTTTAAAAATTTTCCTTTAAGTATGAATTGTTGAAATAAATTACAAGTATTATACGTGTATTCAAACTTAATTATGTAAGATGACTAATCAGTATGCTCTACTATTTATACAAGTCTCATTTGACTATAAAAGGTTAGTCACCAGTGGTTTACTCTTGGTAACGTTATTTGTTAATTATAGCACACTGAATTATACTAGACTGTGACTTGCAGTAATAATAGGATCATCCACAATAGATTATGCAAATCACTTTAGACGTAAGAATAATAAATTTGAATTTCGTATTATAGTACCACAGTATTATAAAATGTTGTTTTTTGAGTAAATTCAATAATCTACTAGTCACATAGAGAAACTTTAAATCACTTATTACATTATGATCCTAATAATGAGCTCAAAAGTGTGTGCATATTCCAGCACAAGTTTATACCTATCAAATTTTCTTCACTGTTTTAGCAATACAATAAAGTGCCTTAAATGAAATTATTCAATTGAATAGTGTGCATAATATTGGCGAAACATCTTTCTCAGAACTATAGTTTTCGAAATTTGAAGATTATCGATGTTTTATCCTGAATAAGACTTATTGTTTTACATAGTATTACAGTAATTCCTCGATGAATGCCACACGAACGACGGCGTTATTCCCACCACTGGGGGGGGGGGGGCCCCCGGGACCCACAAAAACAGAGTAAACAGAAGCCAAACATATACTCGACTTCGTGCAAAAGCAAATTTATAAGGGGTTGTAAACCTTTCCGACTTGCCACGAATGCTCCGAAGCGGACCCGAGTTAGCCGTACTCGAGACATTACTGTACAGGGTGTAACAAAAATGTTGTCCGACCCGGAAAGAGGGCACCTGGGGAGTGAATTGGAACAAGTTTTTCCTTAGCAACAATCTAATCTGAGGCTTCGTTACCGAGATATTAACGAAAAACCCCGACCAATCAGAGCGCGAGCTTGCGCTGCGACTGGTGGGCAGCGTTACCGCGGGAACTCGGCTGGCAAACTCGCGCTCTGATTGGTCGGGGTTTTTCGTTAATATCTCCGTAACGAAGCTTCAGATTACAGTGTTGCTAAGGAAAAACTTGTTCCAATTCACCCCCCGAGTGCCCCATTTCCGGGTTGGACAACATTTTTGTTAAACCCTGTATAGCGGACGTTATGATAACTACAACGACGTATAGGTTTGTGATCTTCAAACCAGCATGGTGAAAAATTATATGCAATTCTTTGAACCGCATAATTCTACCTAATACACTTTATTATACTTCTAAAAACAAAGATGTTTTAAGTGCCAGAGATAAATGAACCATCTTCATAGATGCACCTCATAAAAGTCACACCAAAAATTTTGGTGGACCCGTTTGGAGGCATTGTGTGTGCCAAGGGTTTTACTTTTTATTTAACACTAAACCTACCATGCGCGGTCAAATGACCGTTTTTGAAATTTCGTTTAGAATTTCTCGTATACAACGTTACTGTATCACCATGTAGCTTATTGACTTTTCCTATAATATACATACAACCCATTTTTCAATATTCACAACTTTCTTTATTGTTTGCTTTCCGAAAAAAATTTGCTAAAATCTCTTTCTATATTAAGATACATATGTTTTTTTGAAGCGGTCATTTGACCGCTCATGGTAGGATTAGGTATACATGAAATGTCGGTAGTGTTAAAGAAATACATGTTGTGTATCATGCATGGGTTATTCCACGCCAAGCAGATCGCTTTTGAACACAATGTCTGGATTTATGTTCAAATTGAAATATGTTATACTTCATGTGAAAATATGCAGGGGTTAAGTCATCACTTTGTTGGTTTCGAAATTGTTTAAAAAATATAGACTCTCAATGTTGACAATTTTCTCCGATTTTTACGAAAACTAGCATCACAGAAGAGTTTTACGCTCCGTAGCTATTAAAGATACGACCTTGATTTCTTTTTCATTTTAATCGTAAAGGATCGTCCTTTATAACTAATTTTTTTTTTTGTACGTTAAGTTATTTTTGGAAAGCAAAAATATTAAAAATATTTTTGTTTTGCAAATGTGACCCCTAGGTTACAAATTTAAAAAGTGTTTAAAACTTCTTTTACGTTTTTTGCTGGTTCTACATCTCAGTTTTAACCTCGAAAAGGATTCATCGCTCTATCTTATTTCTATCAAAAGTTCTACGATTTTGACACAAAAAAGGGCAGTTTGTTCCACTGCGTGCCGCGGCGGACTTACCTGAGTGTCCAGACGACGCGACCTCCGTCGGCCTGCTGTAACTGCAATTTTAGAGTGCTCGGGAATCCAAGAAGTGGATTTTAAAGAGAAAAGATCACAAAATATGGGCATATTTTAAAACATTTTTTAAATTTGTGACCTAGGAGTCAAATTTGCAAAACAAAAATGTTTTTAATATTTTTGCCTTGCAAAAGTAACTTTAGGTGAAAAACAAACAATTGGTTACAAAGAACGATCATTTATGATTAAAATAAAAATAGAATCAAGTCCTTATCTTTAATAGCTACGGAGATAAAAATTCTTTTGTGATCGTAGTTTTCGTAGAAATCGGCAAAAATTACCACCTTTGTGGGTCTGTATTTTTAAAATAATTTCGAACTCAGAAAAATGATGACTTAACCCCGGCCTATTTTCACATAAAGTATAACATATAGTGGGTAAAAAATGTATTCGTACACCCTTTAAAACAGAACAACCCTTTCAAAATTGGACTAAATGACTTGAGTTTTTTTGTAAAGTTAGGATTAATGTATTATATGATGTGTTAACAAAATGTTGAAAAAGTTGCAATTGGTCGGAATTGCGAAGAAAATAGTAAAGGTCGCTTTTTGCGACTTTTTTATCTGAGATTGTAATGGAAATTTAACGAATACATTGTTTAGATTTATGTTAGTTATATGCATGCTGAAAATTTCATCGAAATCGGTTAACGTTGTTATGAGATACAAACGGTTCGAAATGTTGAAAATCGCAGTTCTTCACGACTTTTGACCTACAACAGTAGTATATTTATAGATTCTTACATCTTTCGATGCCTGTAACTCGTTTTTGTGTTAACCGATTTCAATCAAAGTTGCAGCGTGTATATAATTGACATAAATCATCGAAATGTATTTATTAAATGTTCATTACAGTTTCATACAAGAACGTTGTAAAAAACAAGATTTACTATTTTCTTCGACATTCTAAAAAGTCGCAAAAAAAAAAATTTTTTTTAACATAAAATCCTTCTAACTTCACAAAGAAGCTCCAGTCACTTGGTCTAATTTTGAAAGAGTTGTTCTGTTTTAAAGAGTGCACGATTACTTTTTTGACCCACTGTATTTCAATTGTTACTATGTTGCGTATAAATGATCTACACAATGATTCGGCTAAGTCTTTATTTTTGTTATGAACAGACAAGATTCGTTCACGAACTGCTCTCGCTGTCGTCGGTAAAACAAGTGTCCTCCTCGACGCTTCGTCTTTTCGAGGAGCTCGTCAAAACCCCGGAAGTTATCCTAATTGGTTAATGTAGCGCGTCGGCATTAACCAATCAGGCGCTTCCTAATCGTCCAATCACGCCACCTATTCCTTGCGCCCTTAGCGCGCTTCCTTCGGAACAGGGGTGTGACTTGGCGGGAGTGAGACCCATGGCGGAAGTTTGGCAACGCAGCGGAATTTCCTCCGGACCCCCAAGGCGCATGACGTGGCCGATCGCCGGTCATCTGGCCCCGCTTCGCAACCCTTCGGAAACTCGAGGTTTATGATACCCGCATAGCTATTGAGGCCCCTAACGAAAGTCTCTAAAGGCAAAAATGTGCGTCGTCTAAAACTGCAATTGAAAGCGGAAAGAAAACGGCTTTCTCAAAAATAGCTCTGCTGGTGCTGGTATCGTAAAACTCGCCAACCATTTACACGCCAAATGTTCTTCCTTTGTACGTGCCGTTGGCCGCTACAACCCATACAGATAAGACATCGGCAGTACAGTCGCAACAAGCGTTTAAAACATTCTAAACAAATCTCTGTATCCCAAACCCTGCCAATGCTTGAAACGCGGCGTACCAAAATTATTTACGCATCGCTCCCGTGTGTAAGTACGTATGTATATGCATCGACGGTTCCTGTGCACACGTTGCATTTGCATGGGACCTAAACGTCTCCTTCTGGAAGAAACCTTGCAAGTATGCGCGCTTAAAGCATGTGGCGACGCAGAGCCGGCACGTCGTACCTAGGTAAACAGAAATATAGGTAGACGACGCATACACCGCTGCTGGGTCTGATGGTTATCGTGTGAAATAGTCGCAAAACTTTCAGCGAAGTCTTTCCGAGAAAACGGGAACGGCCGTTTTGCTGGGTAATACAATATACTCCGAATAATGCCTGGAAATGGTAAAACGGCGAAAATGGAAACTGCGGCGGAGAATGAGAAAGGAGCAGAGGAAGTAGGAAGGTAGATAGTAAAGGAAAAACACAGATACATACAGGGAAAAGTGAATGGAAAAGTCTTTGGCGCAGACTCTTGGAAATCGTTGGGAATCTCATCGAAATTCTTTGTTACGAAATGTGAATATTGATAAGATTATAAAATTGATAATTGAGAAGATAAAAAAGTCCGATATTAGATTGATGGTGGAATTATTGAAATTATACTATGTAGGTACTATGAATGTAAACACGTGATTTTCGTTATTAATGAAATTTTTGCATATTTTGTGCCTGCAATGTAGCTTATGTGAACATTATTCTTTAGTAGAATGTTATATGTAGTTCATCTTTCAAAGTGATTGCATTAATAACATTTCGATATATATATATATACGGATGTTTATACAAATACATGTTTTTATGGATTAATTTACAGAAACTGTGGCTAGATAGGTATCTCTTTACTCCACTAAGGATTCCATCAAGCTCCAAATTGAAGGAAAACCGTGTTAAAGTTGCTTAACATTTGTACAGTACTGAATTTTGAATATTTGAATATGCTATAAATGTATAAGAAATCCACAGTCTATGCACAACATTTTCTCCGCGGGTTTTTTTTAGAGTTTGTTGACCAACGTTGGTCTGGCCCTCCTATAATCAAGGAATGAAAGTAAGTTACACAGATATCTTTATAAAGTCGTCCCTAATATCACATTTCCTTCTGTCTTCATTATATTTTAGTTATTAGATTAATATTAGTATTAATATAACAATTCAGTAAAAATAAATAATAAGTATTACACATAACAAGATGTTCATCGTTTAAGATATAGCTTATATTATATTATACATCGTGCTAATGTTTCAATTTTTATTTACAATAATATGTGACAGAAATGTAATACACTATGTATACATCTCTTTAGACTCTATTCGTGGTTAAGTTCCAATGGATTAAACTTACATGTTAACATTTGCTATGTAAGGAGTATCAGAAAATAATATCATTTTTTCTTAATATACTTTATTACAAAACTCGAAAGATGTTAAAGGAACTAATCACTCAAATAGTCCTCATTGTTTTCGACTACCCTTTGATATCCGGAAACCAACTGTTCTATCCCGTTTATGTAAAAAATTCGTGGATTTCCCGGAAAAAAACCCATTTAACTCAGTTTTGACATTTTTATAATTACAAAATTTTGTACCTTCTCAATATTGCAGCCAGATGTGCCAGAGTTTCCTAACCAAACTCTGTGATCTTTTCCTGGATGATCCTAGCGGCATCAGGTCTCGCGTTGTCGTGTTGTAATATGACACTTTTTTTGTTGGTTTAACAGCAGGATATTGCGGGGCAATTGTACTGTTTAACCGTGTTAATTGTTGACAGTAGAGGGTAACGTTCTTCTAAAACCGGTTTCATTTGCTTCTCTTGCTTTCAATAGTTCCAAGTACACCACTCATCTGACACCCTACCATACACAAAGAAGCACTTTAGTCTCGTGGATGTTCGGCCTTGGAATAACTCTGATGGTTTTATTTGGGAATTAGTCGTTGATGTTTTTTCTCGGGATTATCGTACAGCGTCCACTTTTTGCCCCCATAATCAATGGACGAAAAAAGGGCTCTGTTTCTTGTTTTACAAATAAGTAGTTGTATTTGCCAACTTTCATGGCTTTCTTCTCTACAATGGAAAGATGTGGGACCCACTTTCCGCATCATCAAATCTTCCCAATTGTTTTGAAGTGATCCTGACCTGTAGACCAAGATGCACCAACTCCTTGCGCAATCTCGGCAATTGTTAGACATGTGTCTTCTTCAACTGCGACCCTCAGATCGTTAGGTCCAAGAAATTACGGTCTTCCAGATCTCGGATCATCTTTCTAATTGAGGTCGCCTTTTAGAAATTTCGTAAACCAAGGTTGACACTTCCGACCATTCAATACTTGCGAATAAGCAACGTTAATGTTGCTTATTGCCACTTTTGTATTGTTTTCTTGTAGAATTAAAAAAGCATACGATATCGAATATGTTCTTTCAATGTTTTATCATAGCTCATTTTTTTATACGTTTACTAAATTGACCCGAATAACCAATTGTTTATAACCACAGAATTCTGGGTTATGTCAGTGTATAAAAACCTTCAGTTAAATTCTCATAAAAGTATTTTAGAAAATTAAAAAGACATATATCACAAAAAGCGACATTAATTTCCGGCATGCCTGATAATTGTACCTAGATACAATGTGGATATTAAAGAAAATGGGACAAAATAGAAGCATATTTGTTTAAGAAATTATAAACATTTGCTAGTTTTCTTTAATATTTTATGTTTTCTGCGCTTCCCGTATTTTTCTTAACGGCAATCATTTATTTCGCTAAAGATTTGTATTATTTTTTTATATATTCTGTTGTAATTGTTGCCAATCTCGTTGGCATATACATTATGCCGCCCCAGTAATTTTCGATGATATTCAGATCCGGAAATCTTACTAGTTAGTTCAGAACACGAATTTCTTTTACATGTATACACAGTACGGGTACAATTGATACATTTATAGTTACGGGGATATAGAATGTGCATTTTTTTCAGTTATTACATCACGGTATAAACATAAATAGATTGTGTTATCTTTTGGTCCCTGACTGTAGATGTGTAAAAACGAAATAATTTCTTCCGTGTTAATATTTTTGCCATGCAAGACATTTCGTTTATTTCCATCGTTAATGCTGTTAATGTGTCAGAATTGCAAGTGCACGTAAAAGTAGGTATTTATTTTGAAGCGTAAGAGTATTGGGATTACCGAGATTTCATAATATTTGTACAAAGGCAGCAACAGAACTACATATTATGCATATTGCTAGAGAAGGTGAAACCATTATATGTTCCATATAAAAATTAAAAATACTGTAGTATGTAATTTAGTTTATACAATATTGTTATTTATGTGTTCATTGAAGCTAAGAAACGTTAATCCACCGTTATATGAAATGAAGTTGATTCTAAAATAACTTCTGGGAATCCCAAAATATTCTCGAACCAATATTCCCACATTCCTATAGTTTGTCATAATTTTATAGACATCCTTGATATTCCGTCTGATTTTATATTTTGCCTTGAACTTTTAAAATACATGCCCCTGGATACAAGGAGAGTTGGACAAAATATGCTTCGTTGCGGAACTTTTACCAAATCCTCCAATAGTCGGAACTAGGTCACCTGTGGAACTTCAAATGGTTGGCAAAGGTTGGGAATGTTGATCAAGTGAAAACACTTTTAAATGTCAGATCGCTTTTTGCCTATTACGACTTGATATTTCTGACTGATTAGTCAGCGTGTAATTAAAAATTTTCGGAATAAATTTCAAAATCCATGACAATTATAAACGAGTTTAGCGGAAAAGATCAAGTAGTCGTTAATTGGCATATATTAATGTTCTGTCAGTAAAGTATAAAAATAAAATATCGCCTATGTATATGAGTTATTTTCGTGAGTAATTGAAATTGTTTAATGGCAGGTACTATAAAGACAACCAAAAGTACCTGGCAAACTTCATGTATGCATATTCGAATTTTTAATACCCTGATAAAATCCGTCTTCTTTTTATTAACTCAATATTAGAGGTGTTTCGCTTATCAGTCTAACAAATGGGCTTTCAAGTGACAAATGGAGTGTTTCGCGAAATCAAAAGTGTACAATACATAGAGAATGAACTGCAGAAACACGCGTTTCTTCTAATGTACAATTTTCAACGAAGCAAAATGAAGAAGACACATTACATATGAGTGAAACAGTTGTCACTAATATTTCCGCTTGACTCTCAGACAAAATATATAGGCCTCAAAATTCTGGTAGAGTCACTAAAGTTCACGATTTCTTAGAATTTTAATAAATGTTGGTACTGATAAATCAATGCTCGCAGAGTACACTATCTTACAGTAACTAAAAGTAAAATATCACTAAAGCAAACTGTCAAAAGAGAATGAACACTCCACATATTCATTTTTCTAACTCTTCACCTGTTATTTATAGATATGAGGCTCCAGGAACTGCGGCTCATCAAATTCAATTTCTTTAAATTTCTCAATGATAATATATTTTTTATATATTTACTTTTAAGTAATTTACGTGTCATAATATAAAATATACATTAGATAGCTTTATAAATCTGTGTAGGAGATGTAAACCAGTTCCAATTCTTACCTGTGAGGCTGAATAAATATATGTTATTATTATATAAAATATACATTTTAAGTGTATAGCTAATTTTATTACTTTTTGTTGCGTAGATTTGATTAGTTTTCCCTTCGAGTGGCGTTCATGTGTCTGTATAATAGTAAAAATTATTAAATCATATTCATTAAATATGTTGCAATTGCGCTGAAAGGTGAATGACACATTGTATAGACGAATAACATTGATATATAATACTTTGTCATTGGTATAATTAACACAATTGGTTAATATTTACTCATGGAATTCTCGTCAAATGGAATCCACATCATTGTCATGTAAAAACTGGAAGTAGCAGAATTCAATCACATTAGATCGCGTAAACAAAATTTTCTACAAGTATCATCGAAATGGATACCGGCGTGAGAACAAACCAAACACGAGATTGATTGGGACGAACAGAGTAATACGGTTGATTAAATGTTCATCCAACTGGTGTGGGTAGCTATGAATTGGCGATTATTTGTGTATTATATTGACGTGCGTCAATGTGGCCGTAAGTGTGTCCGTTTAAACAGGAACTCACACGGTTCAATCGTTTTCGAAGGGGAACGATCACCGACACGAGTTCTCATAATGACCCTGAGTCAGTGATCCCTGAGGCTGGGGTAACGTTTTTACATCCGGCGTGCTTGCCCCTAGAACTAGGGGTTTTGCAGTCTAAAAGAAGTTTTTCTGTTTTCTTAAAGCATATATGATAAATTCCACTGGAGGAGTTATAAAAACATTTGACGCTTATTTACAAGAGCACATCAAGTAACGGGAGTTTTCACTTGTTTGCTGCACTTTTACTATACAGGGTGTAACAAAAATGTTCGACCCGAAAACGGGGCACTCGGGGGGTGAATTGGAACAACTTTTTCCTTAGCAACAATGTAATCTGAGGCTTCGTTACCGAGATATTAACGAAAAACCCTGACCAATCAGAGCGCGAGTTTACCAGCCGAGTTCCCGCGGTAACTGGCTAGCAGTGGCTACGCGCTGCGACTGGTAGGCAGCGTTACCGCGGGAACTCGGCTGCCAAACTCGCGCTCTGATTGGTCAGGGTTTTTCGTTAATATCTCGGTAACGAAGCCTCAGATTACATTGTTGCTAAAGAAAAAGTTGTTCCAATTCGCCCCCTGAGTGCCCCGTTTCCGGGTCGGACAACATTTTTTTTACACCCTGTATACTCCTGATCATAAGTATTTGAGATACTTGTCAAATATAGACTTAACCTGAAAAGTCTTAAAAAAATTAGCGAATGATTGAAATTAACGCTGCTTGGGAAATTCCAAAGTTCGATGGGCAACATTTCTGTTAATATAAAATTGTATAATTGTTAAAAAGTATAGTCGGTGTTCTAGAAAACGGTGATCTCTTTAAGAGAGGTCATCGTCGGAAACGTGTATTTAATCAGATAAATATTACGATAAATTCCCTCATTGCGTAAATTAAAAGTGAAACATAATTAAAAAGCATTTATTCTGCTCAGTGTATACATAATAAAGTATTCTTTAATTTACAATGTATTTTACATACATATCTTCTTTACATGTATAATACTTAAACAAATCTTACTGGAAAAGGATAAATTAAATCTGTATTTCTAAAGCGAGTGAATATGTATTTTCTTCGAGATACA
This sequence comes from Dufourea novaeangliae, assembly GCF_001272555.1. Taxonomy (NCBI): domain Eukaryota; kingdom Metazoa; phylum Arthropoda; class Insecta; order Hymenoptera; family Halictidae; genus Dufourea; species Dufourea novaeangliae. Next base: position 652,104 of record NW_015373926.1, read on the forward strand.
GAACTGAATACTGACTAAAGAATTCATTTCAGATGAAGATTTGGTTCATTGTCGGCTCTAATATAAACAATTGTTAGCCTAAGACAGTCATCGTAAGTTGAAGTTTCTGATGAAGCTCTCAAAACGTGAGTCAAATTAACACGTTGACTACCAACAACAAGATAACTCGTAGTTGAAACATTGCAAAAAGGCTAGATTATTTAAATACCGTTACAAAATGTTTGCGTAAAATTAATATCGCAGTATAATTTAAAACAAGACAAACAGCCTCTATTAACGACAAGCATATATCTTCGACGATTTATGACTTAAAAATGAAATAAAATGCGAGTCTGGCTACGTACGGCCTTTTTCACTGTGAATGTCTTTAATGATTATAATGTAGAATCTCCAAAACACGTGATGATTCGGGCGTATCTGGTTGGAGCTGCGTAATCAATAAACAAGTAGGTACGTCCTTATGGGACGAAAAAAGATCGCGGCGTCGAAGCATTGAGAACGGTTGCACAAAAGGGGACATTCGTGTGTGCAAACGGAGACAATTAGCGTCAAACTGAGTGTCCAAATATTTTCAAGGTTCCATACATCATTATTATATGATTTCTGTACTGGTCAAATTGCAGAAAAGCTGCCTATCTTCCGATTTCGATAATTTTTTGATATATTGTAAAACTCAACATTTTGAACAACTTTTTCCTATATGTATAACGGGGGAAGTTACTTAGTTTCCGAGATATTTGCGAAAAACTGCCGGTACTGCGCATTGAATCTGCCTATAGTTGTGTTTATTTGACTGTAACAGAGTAACGATTCATTCTTAGCAGAGCTATTAACGTGAATGGACGTTTAATTTCATAGAATTGTAAATCGATTAGTGTAATGCTTCAAAGTTGATTAGAGACAGTTCAAGAAAAAAAGTAAGTCAGAGTTGGTTAGAGACACTTATTTTTTTTTTTGAACTGTGTCTAATCAACTCTGAAGCATTATACTAATCGAGTTGAAATTCTATGAAACTAAACGTCCGTTCACGTTAATACCTCGGCTAAATATGAACGAATCGTTATTCTGTATCAGTCAAATAAACGAAAGCTAAGGTTACGCTAAACGAAGCTAATATTTCGGAGACTAAGCAACTCCCCTCGTTGTATGTATGGGAAAAAGTTTATCAAAATGTCGAGTTTTACAACATATCTAAAAATCATCCAAATTGGAGGGTAGGTCTGGGCTAGGGCTTTTCTACAGTTTCGCCCAATTATTTCTACACCATTATTTCAGCTGTATAAAGTAATATTTCGTTAGTTACTGCACTATTTCCTTCTCGATTCATTTCACCACGATAGTAAAATAATAATGGTACGCGGCCCTTTAATAAAAAAAACAGCCCTTCAATTTTTTAGTTTTATCTGTTCTGTCCAGTAGTTTGTTTATTGTTGCATGAAAAATATTCCATTCGAGCATGCTGCAGAACATATCAAAGCAAGTGGACAATGAATAAGTTGCCGCTCTACAATGTTCTGCACTATTAATCCTTGTACAAAGAATGCAGGGTCACTTTGACCCATCTGTAGCCGTTGCGGTATACTTTGTAATTACATGTAAATGTGTAACTTGAAAATATACGTAAAAAATTTTACGCACAATTACTTCCTGAAAACCCATGTATAATGGAAATTCCGCTACGGGTCAAACTGACTTTGCATTCGTCTGCAGCGTTAATCCCGTACCATTTGCCTTCCGAGGGTTAAACAGCATGTTCGATAAATGGAAAAGCGATCGAAAACTTATGGCTAGTTGTATACATGTATGCATGTATGTATGTATGTACATATGTACATAGGGTTGCTATTAGTCTTGTTACATACATATTACACCCCTGCATAAATGATCAGTGCTTTCTTTAAAATAAAATAAAATAAAAATACATTACAATTTTGAATGAATTAAAGTTTATTTGTATAGTTGTTAACAAGAAGGAAGTAATGGTGATTGAATGTGAGTGCAATGTCCACACAGTGTTATTTTTTAGAGTAGATACTTCGAGCACCTCACACGTCGTCTTACCTTAATCTGACAATGAATGCGTGTAAGTTAATTTACTTACTGTGTGAGTGGAAGCGTGTTGTTTGAGACTACTAAGTGTGTGATCTGTATTAATTGTGTTTAATTGTGCGAAAAAGAATTATCTGCTTTTTGCAGATGGCGCTGGTATACATATAAAAAATTTTCCAAACGTGTGCCAGGAAGTTCAATGACAAATATTATGGTGGTTGATATAATAATAAGTTTGTCAGTGTCTGACGTCAATCTGTGTCACTCAAGACACAGTGGAATGATACATTGTGAATTACTTGTGACGTGACAATTTTTTAAATTCGGAGGACGAAATGGCTATAAAATAATTAACAATAATTAATACAACGTTTGTTATGTTTCCTCGGTTATTAAAGGGACTGTCGTACTAAAAAAATCAGTATCCATCCACGAACGCATACACACACATACATATCATGTGCATAAATGCTTACGGTAGCCGGATTATGCGGAATAGCCCATGTCTAACCAAAACGCGGCCTACAAAATACAATACAAAATGTGGTATTGAAAGTATTTTTGCGTATATCTCGGAAAATAAGGCCAAGTCGGAGTACTATGTACGGAAAAAAGTTGCTCAGAATGATGACCTTGACAACATATTTCAAGATTATTGAAACTGGTGAGGAAGTCAAACTTTTAAGCAATTGTCGCATGTTCTATTTGTTAAGAAGAGAAAAGTTCAAAAGGAGTCATATGCCACAAACCAATATTTTTCAAAATACAAGTTAATAAAATTTTAGCAACGGTTTGATTATGTAGAGTTGTATGCATAGACTAGGACTTACTACTTCTCTGCATCTAATTCTAGTTGCATAGTTAAACGTCGTTTGTGTAGGTACACAAATGCCACTATACCGTACCTCAGCTACGCAGCTAGAGCAGAGTGTTAGTGGGTTCAGGTCTATACGTATATCTGTACACAATCAAAACGTGGCTAAAACTTTATTAACGTATTTGTTGGAAACTATTTGTTTGTGGCATATGACTCCTTTTGAACTTTTGTCTTCCTGATGAATAGAACATGTTGATGTAAAACAAAAATTAAACCACAATTTTCAATGTTAAAAACAACCTTGCGACAAGCTTTTTTTACAACTGCCCATTGATCCAAGGGTGCGCGTTCACCCCCTAAATCCATAACCATTCAGTTTTTTACACCCTTTCATCGTTACAGGGAATAAGGTTGAAACTTTAGTGAAACATTTTTCTCTGGAGATAGTTAATGTAAACGAACCAATGAATAACTACGTCGTGATTAAACATAAAAAATGCTATGCTTATATAATTTCCGTAATTGCTCTCGACAAATACAGGCAATAATTCAATCCTTTCAGACCGAATATTGGTTTTTATTCATTCAATTTAGATTGCGTCATACACACTGAATTATTGTGCTTATTTTCGCCCCTCGAATTAATCCAATATATCGTATATAAAATAAGATACATAAACAATACAAAACAGTACACGGAATGCAAATTAAAATAATCGAAACGCACATGGAATAATTACTGCAGGATAGTTGATAGAACTTTGTTCCAATGTACATATATCGCTTGCATAAAATATTCTACAACAATTCTTGTACTTTGCCAGAAATAATTCAAATTAATTCCGGTTTAACAACTTACTCTACAAGTCAATAAATAAGAAATAAATGTTATATAGATACGAAAGTGGGTACATATGAGCACAGAAAATGTATTCCTTGAAGGGAATGTACAGTATGTTCCGCTTAAAATAGGCCACTTAAATATCTTCTCTATCTGTGATTATACGAGAAATATTTTTTACGTAATTTAAATGGTTTCAAGAGATGAATCAGATGCTGGAAATAATTATATAAGTAAATTAAAATTTTTTAGAGGAAATTTTTTTACAAGTAAATTAAAATTTGTTAGAGTTTAAGGTCATACTATTATACGTGGATAATTGCATAATAATGTTGGCCATAACATACAACAGAATAAATTATGTGCATATACGTAAAAAAACACGTGTGACCTTGAAAAAATAATTAAAAAATGACACTTATAAACAAATTTTACCGCCATCCGATTCGTCTCTTAAAACCATTTAAATTGCGTAAAATGCATTTCTCGTATGATCACAGATAGAGAAGATATTTAGGTGGACTATTTTAAGCGGACCACCCTGTATACGAATATGAAATCCAGAGATGTCGATTTTGATACAATTTATGTGGTACATATTTTACAGAAAAATATTTGACAGTTATTTTTAACCGGAATCGTTCATATTTAAAAGGTGACAATAGTTCTCAGTTTGAGGGTTAAAAACATATTTTTGTTTAATATGTCGGGAGCTAGAGGGTCGGGAGGGTGGAGGTATAGGAGAAAACTTTGTAAATGTGTGTTTTTAAATCGGGAATTTAATCACTTAGATAATTTTTTTAAATCATTTGTTTGTTTAAATAACATATTGCAAGTTTGAATATTTAATAAATGATTAAGATGTTCACGTTCTTAAAGTTGATGTTCAATGTTAAATGTTAGATATCGCGCATAGTATCGCGTGCAGTTTTGAAGTTAGAATATTTACGAAAATAATGGTTTTTCGGTTAATACATATGTATAATAGTGTTACGTCCAAGAGTCAGTCGAAAGCAATGTGGGCCATAAAAGCTCGGCCTACAGCGGTGGTTAGTACCGTTCCAAATTTGTATCTACGGTACCTCTTTTGGCTATTAAGGGGATCAGTAAAGGCGTATAAAATTGGAAAAGTTTATGATGCCTTCTACTATACATTTATTTTTTTTTTTTTTTTTTTTTTTTT
>NW_015373926.1:657088-671670 GCF_001272555.1 Dufourea novaeangliae
GCCACAGTCCCGCGATCCCAACACTCCCTTTTAGTCGCCTCTTACGACAGGCAGGGATTACCGTGGGCGTATTCTGTCCCCCGCCACACAGGGGAAACCTTCTACTATACATACCCGAACACAGACCGGGAGAAAACTGCTTATCGACATTTCACAAACCGGGAGAAAACTGATTATCGACATTTCACAGACCGGGAGAAAACTGCTCAACTACATTTACTGTCAACCAATAATTATTCTTATAATGATAAAAACTAAAACACCAAAAATGTATATGAAAATCAAATAACATTTGGCAATTAAAAAATTGCCAAAAGATTCCATTTTTTAAAACATCAATTAAAAAAAGGGATTCATGTGTTTCAATTTCCCATTCAAAAATATAATTAAAAAAAAAAGTTTTTCTTATACCCTCTGGTTCTTGAGATATTCAAAAAACTGTATTGGGTTTCCAACTTTGAAGTCTGTTTTCGCCTCTTCAATATGGACAATTGGTGATAAAACAAATACGTGTGAAATATTTTCCGTAAACTATCTTGTATGTAAATTGCATCAAAATTCGCGCGTGTGTGTGTGTGTGTGTGTGTGGGGCGGGGCGGGGGGAGGGGGTCGATATGTTCTCGTTCAAGAAAGACTCATTATTGGATGGTCTGACACAATAGCTATAAAATTTCACGACATTAATTTGTTGGTCATCAGTTTTCTCTGCTGAACACAGTAAATATTGTCCTTTAAATAGATGTTTTCTTTTATATCGCGAAGCCCTATTCGGTTGGATTGCAACCAATCTTCTTTCCGTTTGTCCAAATTCTTTTTAACTAAATGCTTTCGTGTGTTTTCGGTGTAATTGGTCAAATTATTGATTCTTCAGTCTCAAAGACTGTTGAACTCTTTATTTAAAGTTTGCTCTGTGTACGTATTTTGAATTTCTTTCAGCATGTTATAATTTGAAAAATTCAGTACTGGAGATTTGCTTCAAACTACATTTTAACTAACTAGATTTACAGAGAAAAACAGATTGTTTTGATCTACATCAGGAACTTTGTATAGACGATTTTCCTGAATTTAATGCACAGTTTACGGACTACTTCTCAATTCTATCTCGATTCCCTTGAACGAAGATTCCCGCAATTGCAGCTGGTGTCCCTTTTGTCACGATATGGCGTAATGAGGAGGGGCACCATCATGTTGAAACTAGAGATTTCGTCTTAACATCATTGGCATGTCATCCAAAATATTTAAAAAATGTGTTTGCAGAAACGTTAAATACGCTTGGGAATTAACAATTCCTTCAAAAAAATAAGGTCCAATTATTTTTCTGTTATGTATTCCGCACCAGACCATAACAGATTGTCTGTATTGATTATTTGTTTCATCGTTTGTTTCTATTTCGTCACGTAGGATTCAACTAGGCGATTTGCATTGAACTGACTTCTTAAAATCTTACTAATTTATCACTTCCTACTACAGGGAATGATATCACGTGGCAGTTCATTGTATTCATCTCAACAAACACTATCATAATATGAATACAAAAATACAGGGTTCCATTTAAAAAAATTAACTTGACTTTGATATCTCCCCCGCTACTATACTTACAGAAAAATTATTTATACCACGTAATGTCCCCTTTTGTACCAAACAACTTTTGTACGAACATTTTTTTGATAACTTTAATCCTTCGTGAGATATTCCACCGTTTCCAGTTAAACGAAACACCCTGTATGTTGTAAATGTCACTATCATCAGTGAACTTACACACACCCCGAGAAAAACCTAGCCCTAATATAACCCAAATCTAATTTTAATTTAATCAGAAAAGAAGTCGGATTGGGTTAGATTTTTCCCAGGTTGGGGGTGCGCAATCACTTAAAGAAACAGATACATATGCTAATTACAGTAAAGATTCTTTAATTGCTCGGAATTCGGGTCTCCCATGTACCTTTTATAATTCAGGTGAGCGAACGTTTTTTAATGCAGTATAATTGTCCCTTAGACAACTTTGACTGTTTCAGTTCAATAACGGCTTTATTGTCGAGGTTCCAAGGCAATTGATGTATGTCTATAACTACATAGGCTGCAATCCTTCTACGTTACAAATCTGATGATTCTTGTTCGGTAATTGGTACCTGGCATAACGATTGGTCGAGAATGATAGTATAAACGAAATAGAAGTCAGATGTGACATGTAATGAATTTTAGGAATTGTCAATAGAAATAGAGTATCGATACATTTCGTTCGTATTACGTGCCACATACTTACGATAGGGTATTATTGGTACGTATTTTTGACTATTTTACTAAATTGAATACCTTCTTTTTATTGCGGGTATAAGATTATATGCATTTTCTAAGGTTATTAGTAGACTGCGGACTTTTATGCAAAATAAAAGTTTCTAAAGTAATTTATAAAGACAGGAACAATTGTAGAAATTTATTTTCCCTCTTAAGTATCTCATTGGGTTCAGAATAAAATAGAAAGCTCGTTGGATCCGATGAAAGTTTTGTTTTTTATTGTATTTCTCAGAGCCCTATAGTCTATAGATGCATAAAATCTGCAATCTGACACGTATTTCAAGTAAGTAATGAATGCCAATATCTTTTAAGAAGGATAGAACTTTTTGGATGGGTCTTCTTTTTATAGTATATTTAGTGACTATGGTAAGTGATGCTGCGTTCTCTTCATATTGTACTTAGGACAGGTGGTTATACATATACCAGGTGTATGCATAAGTTTTTTCCGGTATTACTGAAAGATGGCGCTAGCAACATGTACCTAGCCTATTAATGTGACACAGACGCCATATTGTTCATCTGATATTAATCGTGTCACACACATTAGTTGAGTCCGTTAAAAGTTCGCGCCTTTTTTTTGTCGTTCAGTGATCATGTCGAGTTTTGTGCCTGAAAAACGACATTTGCGGCACGCATTGCTTTTTTTATTCCATCAAAAGAAAAAGGCTGTTGAAAGTCATAGTTTGCTGGTAGAAACATATGGTGAACATGCTCTATCGCTTAGAACATGTGAAACATGGTTTCGACAATTTAAAAATGGCGATTTTAATGTGGAAGACAGTGAGCGCTCTGGTAGACCACAAAAATGCGAAGACGAGAAATTGCAGGAGTTATTGGATGATGACCCAACTCAAACTCAACGGCAATTAGCAGAAGCATTACAGGTATCTCAAGAAACAATCAGCAGACGTTTACGAGCAATGGGAAAGATAAATAAACTCGGTAAATGGATCCCACACAATTTGAATGAACGTCAAATGGAGAATCGCAAAGTCACTTGTGAAATGCTGCTTCAACGCCACGAAAGGAAATCATTTTTGAATCGAATTGTTACTGGCGACGAAAAATGGATTTACTTTGAAAACCCGAAGCGGAAAAAATCGTGGCTTTCACCTGGCGAAGCCGGTCCATCAACACCAAGGCCAAATCGCTTCGGCAAGAAGACCATGCTTTGTGTCTGGTGGGACCAGAGCGGTATTGTGTATTATGAACTTTTGAGACCCGGTGAAACCGTTAATACACAACGCTATCGCCAACAAATGATTGATTTAAATCACGCATTAATCGACAGACGACCGGAATGGGCCAGAAGACATGGTAAAGTGATTTTGTTACACGACAATGCTCCGTCTCACTCAGCAAAATCAGTGAAAGACACCTTAAAATCGCTTGGATGGGACATTCTTCCGCATCCGCCGTACTCCCCAGACCTAGCGCCATCTGACTACCACCTTTTCGCATCAATGGGACACGCGCTCGCAGAGCAGCCCTTCAGCAATTTCGAGGAAGTTGGAAAATGGCTCGACGAATGGTTTGCCGCAAAAGACAAGCATTTTTTCTGGCATGGTATTCATAAATTACCAGAAAGATGGGCGAAATGTGTAGAAGCCGATGGCCAATATTTTGAATAAAAAAAATATTAATTTCCCTTCAAAATCACATGTTTTTTTTTACCAAAAAACCGGAAAAAGCTTATGCATACACCTGGTATGTATGTGCTAGGATAGATACACTTTTGTATGTTGCAAATACCACGGATGCATATTTTCTTTAGTTTTGATAATATATAGGTGGGAGTGCTTTCAGTTCGTATGGCATATTTATACTCATCGCAGTATAACTTGGACTTTTCTATTCAGACGAATAGCCGAGCTGACATCACTTACCTATATTGTTGCGGATTCTGTGTAGAGTGGTGAGTCTTGAATTTTTCCATTCTTCGTTCCATGATTCTCTTGCTGCTTTTATGAGGTACTTTTGAAGATCCTTGTGGAATATGGGTATCTGATTGGTCGTAGATACGCTGGAGCTTGCTTGCTTTGCTGCTGCAACGGCTTTTTCGTTTCCCTTGATGCCAACGTGTGAGACGATCAAAGAATGGAGAATGTCTTCTTTGGCACATTTGAGTATTGCAGCCATTTCAGTAATGTTTCGGATTATTGTGTTATTGGTTTCCAAGTTTTATGAAGCTGACACAATACTTTCGAAGTCAGTGAGAACAATAAATTCGTCGTTTTCTTTATACATGACGTCCAGAAACGATCGAACAATCCGCAACATGCTTATTCCTCATGCAAATACAAATCGAAACGTCATTTACCGTTTTGTAATCTGAAGCTCCATTTCTAAGATATTGACAGTTAAACGAATTTCAATCAGCTGAGCGGTGGGCCACACTTACGCGCAGACACAGTCAAGAAGCAGAGGGCAGTGACTTGGGACCTGCGCTTCTTGACTGTGTCTGCGTGCGCGTGTGAGTTCGTTACTGCTATATTTCGGAAGTGGAGCTTCAGATTGCAAAACAGTAAAGGACTTTTCGATTTGTGTTTGCACGAGGAATGTGCATGTTGCGGATTGCCTAATCTTTTTGGGGCAGCCTGTATATGTTAGTACCTAGCAACTGGAGTTTACCGTACCAGACCGACTACAACAATACTACGAGAAGCCAATTTTCCATCACTTAAAGTTAGAAGAAAACCGTTGAGGCTATCATACGTAGCATTCAAAACATCGTCACCATCGAACCTGATTTCTACTCTAGTAACCACAAATACATACCTTAATGATTGTGGGTGAGTGTTCTCGACAATAATTATCGAAATGCCATTCGTACTTCAATTGTACGATGAAGTTGCAAGTACAAAGGAAAGTAAAAAGGAATACACACCGCGCAACTGGTTAATAACTTTATTATAAAATGAGTGTGTCAATTATAAAATGTTTAAGAGAATCGTATCGAATTTATACGGTCCGGTGGTTGACGTGAATCTCCCGTTCACGACGCAAAAAAATTCGCTCCACCCGTTGGAAACTAAAAAGTGGGGCATTGGGCCCTACCAACGCAAATGCTAAGACGCTTTCCCAGCCCACGCAACGCCTACAAAACCCAAAAGAGGTGATGCGCCAGACAATGTGGAGTCAGAGGAATAACAAGGGTAGCGGCAGGATGGCTACACAGAAGACCCTTGTTCCCCAATAACGAACTCCGGGCCTTACGCAATGCATGTCAACTTTCCCAGGAAGTCTCCTGCCGTACTTGAGTCCTAAACAATAAATTTAAGCAAAAGGTACCAGTTGACTCTCAAAATAACGTTTCTTAAATTACCGTAACATAAATTAACTTACGATGGCCTAAACATTGGTTCGTCTCAACAATGATTTTGCAAAAAAGTCTAAATTACCGAAATTTTCGAACTTCCGACAAAAAACATATCTACAAAGTTTACAAATCGACATGCCGCCTACTAGGTATACCCAGGAGACAATACCAACTCCTACCATGGACGATAGAAACACCTCGCATAATTGATAAATTCCTAAAAGTATAAAAAACACTGACAAAAGCGAGAACGCACTAACACCCTGGCACGGCACTTACTTCACTGATAAAAATTCTAAATGCTTTTGGACATCTGAGAAGCAGCTTATCTTCTGGAGTGCATACGGTGCATCTTGTCCCTTCCTTTTGATTTTGGATGTCAGTCCCTAAACAGTTTATGATTGGGATATTCGTTTGATAGTTCGCCATGTAGTGTGTTTTAAAATCGCTTTTTTTTCAGTGTTTTTTATGCTTTTAGGAATTTATCAATTACGCGAGGAGTTTCTATCGTCCATGGTAGGAGTTGGTATTGTCTCCTGGGCATACCTAGTAGGCGGCATGTCGATTTGTAAACTTTGTAGATATGTTTTTTGTCGGAAGTTCGAAAATTTTGGTAATTTAGACTTTTTTTTGGAAAATCATTAAGGTATGTATTTATGGTTACTAGAGTAGAAATGAGGTTCGATGGTGACGATGTTTTGGATGCTACGTATGATAGACTCAATGGTTTTCTTCTAACTTTAAGTGATGCAAAAATTGGCTTCTCATAGTATTGCTGTAGTCGGTCTGGTACGGTAAACTCCAGTTGCTATCCTAGCTCCAGCATTATGTACATGTGACTGTATCCTTAAGGCGCGTGGTTTAGCAGAGCCACATGCAACTGATCCGTAATTCATTCTATAATTAGATAGGATTTAAGCATTTATTTTACTCTGTTTTGAATAGTTCCAGAGGCGGACCCTCCCAGTGGTGGGAATAACGCCGTTGTTCGTTTCGCATTCATCGAGGAATCATTGAACTCAGCATGACTTTGAAATGGCAATTACTTTTAAAACAAGTATTTGTAGTAGCAAAAATGTCTACTTTTCCCCTTTTATTTTGTACCTTTTCTGTAAAAAACATTGAATTTATTCAGAAATTACAGCGACGAGACATCTCTGCCGTACCTTGTGTACAAAATTTTCGATCGATAATCGACACGAGTTCGTCTAAAGAACTTTTCTGTGGCCATATTTTGCCACCATCCTATTTCTTGAATTTTACTTTAATTTCAACACAGTTTGCCCTCTTAAAAAGAAGTAATAATTTCCTGTAATAATTTCTCGTGTCGTCGAAAATAACGATGGTATTCAAATTGTTCAAAGTAGGCTAGGCATACTGTATGAATTATCGACTCGCATACTCTGCATTACTTAGTACTCGAACGCAACAGGGTAATTACTTCCGGTGCAACAATATCGTTCCAGCCAAATTGAATTTCATTTATGCCACAATCTCTGTATCTCCGTTCGACCATCTTCCTATGTCGAGAACCCACTGTTCTGCGATACCCTTTGCCGCTGGTGTTCCCGTATACCGTTAAATTACACTCTATCCGTACATAAACGGTATACACTGGTACGTTGCTGCAGTGATGGCGGCTTAACTGCGTGTTGCAGGAGATACGTGTCTATATTATACTCTTAAAACGAAAGTACCATTTTGTAAGACCTCATCCCCAGGTAATTGACCACGTTTTGATTGGGGAATCGAGTATTTATTGTGGTCTTAAGCAGAACAGACGTAATCAAATGATTCTGTTTTATTATCATCATTTTATAATTACTCAATTCGATTTCATTGATAACCGATGATCATATAATTTTTTTATATCATTTTGTTATTGCGACTGTGGAATGGAAAATATGGTTTGAGATTTTAATAATACAATTTTTTACAGCAACAGCATGATTATTTTCCTCCTCTACTTTTCTTGAAATCTTTGCAGAATAAGTTATTTCTAATGTTCATTTTGTCATTTATGTTATTATCGTGCAGTTTATGTGCATTTCAATATCACCCGTATACCATTAGTATTTATAAAGACAATAATGTCTGTGTAATAATGAATTGAACGGAGTCTTTTGAAATTTTTCTATTGCACCACTGCTAGACAATAAATAAAATTGCTTATGCTGCTATGCTCCTTAATCGCTGGTTACATGTGAAAAAACATAAATAGAGTATTAGGGTATATCATACATATACTTGGAACAGAGAATGGTGTGAACCGGAAGAAAAGACGAAGCACTTCAACTTGTGGGGAATATCATTTATTCATATCCTTGTGCAATCATTGAAATGGAAAAAGACTTGATTGTTTAAAACTGACTGTCATAAGAAATTTAGTAAAATTGGGTGAGGTAACCACTTTATTTAGAACTTGGTAGAACTCTTGATACATTAAAAAAATGTTTGTTTTTTTTTTAATTTCTGTAAATTAGTATACGAAAATATACTAATATATTCTTTTAAATGCATTTTCTTGAAGTATAATTCTTCAAAACCACTATTCGAAAATTTCAAATCGATATTCGAAGAATTTATAAAGATGCTGTCCATTTTGATTACATAAATAATTCCAAGTCAAATTTTATACGCGTTTTTGTCGAAACAACATTTTTTTAACTGGCGGGTACGATAACTCTGTCAATTTTGGTTCAATCGACTTGAAATTTTAACAGGATTCTGAAAAAAAAAATTACCTTCAGTTGCACGTACGGATTTTGTGATCAAAAGTTAATTTTCTGAAATACACTCGGAAAAACAATCCATTCTTTTGTGGATTTTTGTTATTTTGTTCCCCAAAGCGTGCCATTTTTGCAAAAATTATTTTTTTCTAATTCGTACGTGTAACGGAAGCTACTGTCATATAGTTAACAAAACTTTTACATTCGATTTCAGAGCTGTTATTCCAGCGTAACACATCCTGCCAGCAACCTATGTTTTTTTGTGCGGGGTCTAGAAGATTAATCGTATATTCAAATTTCTGCGTGTTTCTGTATCAATTTTCGTTTTTTTAAATCTCTTGAAACATTGTACTAAAACTAGGTAATTAAAGTTTTTGTGGAAACTGTATACTATTCCTAACAAAAATTCTTAAAAAAGGCTTATTTTCCCAGCCGTCACAGTGGTGTTCCTCCGTAAGTGTATTCAAATCTAAAGTACCAAATCTTTCTAAAGAAGAAATCGACAAATTTGTCAAATCTGTAAGAGTAATAACATGTAATAATTATAAGTTAGTTTCTGTATTCTAATCATTCTACTACCAATTAATAGATCATAGAAAAATTTCGATTATACTAATTAATACGGAGACAAATTCGTCTAGATAAACGGGTTTTCGGAAATTGATCCAAGAGAACTAAGGTTTCATATATGTAGGTATGTCAGAAAAGGACCAGAAATAAAACAAATTTTTATAATGGATTTCTGTTCTTGAGAAGATCGTATGACAATGAAAATAGTCCTACATAGTCCTGTTTCTCCATTTCTTTAACTATGTCAGTATTTTCTTGAACAAAAATAAATGAAATATTTTCGTTCCCAATATTATATCCTGTATTATCTTTAGATGTTCTTAACCAGCTCTGAATATTATAGTAAATGAAGTCCTCGAAATTCAATATATTTTATTGTCAATTAAAGCGTTACATAATTTACATAAACATTCGCAATTCATTCCGTGTTCCGATAATTGGTATTTTAAACGAACGACGTTTCCGATAATCGACATTCGGGTAATCTACACTTCTACTGCAATCATTTTCCAGCATTTCATTCCTTTACTTCCTAAATAGATGAAAATCATTATTATTCTCTTCGAATACAGTCTACTGAAATGAATATGCAAATAACACTTACCATAGTTTCATTAATTTACGTTTAAATACTATATACCAGCAAAAACATTAGAATGTTAATATATTAACAAAATCACCGTAATTTCCTCTCTTTTTCAGGATAAATAGTAGAAATTAACCACATTTCCCTACGCACATATGTAACTTGATACTTTTGCGGAGGTGACCACTACCGATCGAAAATCTTCCTAATCTGGCAATTGTCTCGCCACGGTGGATCGTTCGCGCGTGCTGGTAAAACCTTTTCCTTGGTCCGTAGCGTACCTACCATCGTTTTATCACATTACGCAGTTGTCGTATTGAATACTATATCCCAAATATCCGGCAGGTCTGGTTGGATAATGACCACAAAACTGGTTTCTACGGGGTTGTAGGCGATCCTTGGGCGATCCCTATTATCAGGATAACAGGATGGAAACTGCTTCGTTTCCCTCTATCTTTCTCTCGGTCCCCTAATATTCCTGGATTTTGGGCGAATGGGATTCCCGGGATTCGCGAAGATGGCCACTGTGAAATGTAGTTTGTAGATGCCTCTTATTGGCTTAGCTCTATCGATTAGTTCCCGTGTTTCTTTTTGGAGCTCTTCAATGGAGGGATTCTACGCTGGGTCTCGAAATTGTTTTCTATTTTCGGAAGGTACGTTTGATACCTAGCAGATTCCACCCTGTCCATACAGTTTCTGTGAACCCTTGAGAAAATAGGATCCACAAATTCTAACCGAGAAGGAGATCAGTTTTGTATCGTAATATCTAGGACTTTTGATTATGAGAATGTTGAATATAAATATGAGATTGTAGGCAATTCGTGATATAG
Organism: Dufourea novaeangliae; assembly: GCF_001272555.1. Lineage (NCBI taxonomy): Eukaryota > Metazoa > Arthropoda > Insecta > Hymenoptera > Halictidae > Dufourea > Dufourea novaeangliae. The sequence goes on from NW_015373926.1 coordinate 667,418, forward strand.
GACATTGAATTATTGCAGGTGGTTTCAAAGCAACGTCAGTGATTCTTATCACTATTTAGAACTACCAAACTCGTCGAAATGACGGATTACAGATTTAGTATTTTACCATTACTGAAACTATAATGGTGCTTTTGACAGAATTTGTGTTAGCTTTTAATTTACTACAGATTTTATTTTATGGTATATTATGCTAGATTGTCTTATATATTCTGTATAGCATTGTATTATACAACTTAATTTAGTATACATTCAATGCTGGTAGTTTTTGTGTTAATAAACAACTTTGAAAGACCAACATGTTGAGGTCAACGAATTCGTTGCGGAATGGGCTACACGTTTAATTAAATGCAAACATATAGGTCCATTTAAAGAAACAATGGTCACCTTGAAACATCAGAGGCACGTCCACCTAAATTCGATTTGTAGGCATCATAATAAGATACATAATAAATACCATAGAAACAAAATAAATTCTAGTTAAAACATTTTGTAGAATAACGAATAGATCTGGAGACAATTGCGTGTAAAGGTTCAAATGGGACACCCCCTACAAGGTGTAACAAAAATGTCCTCCGACCCGGAAATGGGGCACTCGGGGGGGGGGGGGGGGTGAATTGGAACAACTATTTCCTTAGCAACAATGTAATCCGAGGCTTCGTTACCGAGATATTAACGAATAACCCTGACCAATCAGAACGCGAGTTTGACAGCCAAGTTCTCGCGCTAGCGGTGGCTACACGCTGCGCTTGAATTATGGAGCTCCGAACAAGCAAGTGGTTAGGTTTACAACTCTGTGAAATTGTAGTTCTCATGAAAATATTTCATACGTATTTTTTTTAGTATTCCGTCAAATATCTCGGACATTATTAGAAATATAAAAATCATATAATTTGAAATATTGTGTTTGTTTTGATATTGAATGTAGCTACATCATTGAATTCCAGAATAATCTGTAATAAAATTGGCGATTGTGAATTTTGTTGTGAGTTCACGATTGCTACGAGGCCGAAGAAATTGAGCCATAAATAACCGAAAAGTCCGCTCCGGCTTGGCCGGATCCGCTTGGCCGCACAGGGCCAAGCAGCGTCAACTCGCACGTGTCGGTGAAATTTTTTCCCTGCTCCTCGAGGAAAACAATGTACATTGTACTTTCTAACTCGAAGCAACGGGTACGTTGGCGGTCCTCTTTATTTCGGACATTTCCAAGCCGATGCACGTGATGTCTGTTCCCTATCTCGAAACAGTAGGTACCCTGGCAATAAATTAACGAGCTACGCGCTTTCGTGAAACTGCGCGACGGTTCTTTCCTTACACTTCTGCAAAGCACGTGTTATCCTAGAACCGTTGGTTTCTTTTTACCTAAATCTTCTCGTGGTGGGAGTGAACTTACAATGTAACGATGGGAAACTACTTGGGGGTAGAGTAAGCCCTTCGGAAAAATTCTGTCAGTTGGTAAGCAATCGGGCGACAGAGACGGTCAGTTTACGGGAGTATTACGCAATGCTCTGGTGGCACGTACAGAATAACGGATATGCGGCTGCTTCTGTGCAAGTGTTTGGCTACGTAGAACATCTGATAAATTGAAAACAATCGGCTCTTTTCGGTGCCATGAATTTTCCTAACGCAGGGACAACACGTTGGATTCAAAATACATTAAGTGATTGTGTCGGATGATCAGTGTTAGTGGTCGTGCAGTGAAGTGAATACATATTCGGTGGAATAACCTGGATGCACTTGACGTTACTACCCTTAACTTTGGTTGGCGAGGTATATCTACGATCACCTGCGAACTGGACGATACCCTGCCATAAATCGTTTCGGCAGTCGATGACCAGGATCGGTTCAGTGACCTAGTGACACAGGTTTGCATACTGCAGGTGAATTTCCGAAAGGATGAGTTCTAATCAATTTATTGCTGATTATTATTTTTTTAATTTAACGCAAGCTATGGCTTATTTCCGGCGATAATTCTGCAAGTTTCTGTACCTAAATTTTTCTTCAGGCTTTTTGAAGAAACTTATTCATTATCAGTAACATTGTTACCCGTTATTAAACTACGAATTTTTATGCCAATACAGAACTACGATCACTTCTCGTTCATTCTCTGTTACATTACCTTTTCGTTAATACGTTATTTGAAAATGAAATTTACAAATTTCTTAGCCCCTCTCTACAAATAATTATTAGTTTCCATTCTGTTTAAAAAAAGTAAATGTGCATTCGTCTTTTTACGTTACACATAATTTTCCTACATTTATGCTTCATTTATTAATCTCTTTAAATAACAAACGACAGATGATAAAAGGTATAATTTTATTTGTTACGTTTTTTTTTATTTGCTATTATACGCAGTTTTCTGCGATGCATGCCAACTTGCTTGTTCGGAGCTTCATAGTACAAGCGCAGCGCGTAGCCACCGCTGACACGGGAACTTGGCTGGCAAACTCGCTCTCTGATTGGCCGGGGTTTATCTTTAATGTCTCGGTAACGAAGCCTCAGATTACATTGTTGCCAAGGAAAAAGTTGTTTCAATTCACCCCCCGAGTGCCCCATTTCCGGGTCGGAGGACATTTTTGTTACACCCTGTATACAATTTGAATGAATTCAAACTCATCTAACCTGATGTGATCGTATATTTGGCCTGCCAAACACTAAAGGAAAAAATTATATCACGTGCGTTGGACGAGCGATTTGACCAACGTAGGGATAGTCAGTCATTTCACAAACTGGTGTAGGTACAGTAGAAAGTTGATTAGTCGAATGTCGATTATCAGAACATCTGATCATTTTAAATATTGATTATCGTAACACAGAACAAGCACAACTGTTTTCTGAATATATTAGAATATACATACAATGTATTAGATTTGTAATACGTAAAGATAATCGAAAGTATGAAACTGTAGACGAAAATGACATTATTTCCAAAAAATGATCTTTAAGTCCCGTTCAAGTAATTATTTGTGTTATTATGCCAACTTCCATGCAATAAACGTCCGTTTTTCAAAAGTAATGTATCTCTAATCGTTTTGTAGTATGTAGTAAACTTTGGTTCTTCTGGACTGATTATTCAAAAAACCGTTTATCCGAACGGATTTATCTACCTATTAGTTCGAATAATCGGTATTGTACTCCATTTCGTACTTTTGCGTTAACATATATATGTTTGTTACAGTAAAAGCGTTAATTCGGTAAATGTATACATTTCCTACATAGTCAATGTATGCATTTACTAATCTCGTTATTAAATGTATTCACCAGGAACGAAACTTATACTTTCACTAGTAAATGTATACATTTATATTTCTGATTTAGTAAAAGCATGCACAAACAAAAATGCATTACTTTCAATGAACACTTTTGCTAGCATTTGTTTATATGAATTATATAACTTATGTTCTTATATTTATTAAATAAAAACAACCAATTTTCTGCCAACCATACGTAGTAAGGACATCTATTTCGTTTATAAAAAATGTAAACTTTCACACAGTCTGTGCAGTTTACATTATTTTTCTACTGCACATTAGCATAAAAAATTGCTTCTTTCGCGTTAATATTCCCTTGATACTGTTTACAGAAGACGTTTAATACTGCATTCGAATCTATTTCAAATATGATAAAGAGACTGCGGATTTTAGACATTTATCATAAATGCGAGTGTGGAAAACATAATACAGTAATAATTTCCGATAAGATTGGTACGAACTTTACTCTATTTTGGACTCAAAAAACCTTCAATTACGAAACAAATATTTCTCACAATTTTAGTATAAATTGATCCATAAAAATCTGAATTTGCATACGGATTCACAGTTTAAAGATAAGCATCCAAATTTTTGTAGATGTAAGTGCTTGTATAAATCCACTTAATATCTGTTTGTGATGCGAGTTTATCGCGGGCCGCGTCGTTCATTGGGTTGAACCGACCGCCCTAGGATAGCTATTTCTATCCTGAAAAGGATAAGGGGTGAAGGTGGTGTTACAACGAGAAATAACACACCGGAGCTTGGCCGGAACAGTTTATTATCGCGAGTCGGAACAATGTCTCACGTAATTCCGATTACACCCGGTGGACACTAGAGAGCCGCGAAGTGAAGATCGAGAGTACCGTACACGATATCTAGGCGATCACGAAACTAGGTTCCACTAATTGCCGATTTTGTCACACGTGAACTCGAGCGTCGAGAGCGATAAATATAACACGTGTAGTGTTGCGATAATTAACGCCCGAGTGGAAAAATGAGAGGTTT
>NW_015373926.1:673419-690974 GCF_001272555.1 Dufourea novaeangliae
AACACACCGGAGCTTGGCCGGAACAGTTTATTATCGAGAGTCGGAACAATGTCTCACGTAATTCCGATTACACCCGGTGGACACTAGAGAGCCGCGAAGTGAAGATCGAGAGTACCGTACACGATATCTAGGCGATCACGAAACTAGGTTCCACTAATTGCCGATTTTGTCACACGTGAACTCGAGCGTCGAGAGCGATAAATATAACACGTGTAGTGTTGCGATAATTAACGCCCGAGTGGAAAAATGAGAGGTTTGTTACGATCTGCGATCACTACAAAGGTTTACGACAGAATGCTAGGCGTGCAGCGAAGTTTCTACTGGTTTTAGTTCAAATTCGTTAGGATTGTTCAGAGACGAGCCGGATTGGTTCTACGAATATCGATCACCGTAAACTATCGATAGATGATCGATATTTTGGACAGAGTTGCGCAGATTCTGTAAATATGCTCACGCACGCGCTCTAACGCACCACGGTCGCGAAATTCAGGGACGAAACAACCAAATCGGCATTGGGCGCACGCAATCATTGACAGGCCCGCGGCATGGTGCGAGAGCGCTCCGTCCCATCGACTTCTGACGAACGCGTCTCTTCCCTTTTCATTCCGAAACAATATCAAAATTCGCAAAATTTGCGTATTTTAGTAAAATTACTTCTTCTGCCACGTCCTTCTCCATGCATAAGTAATTAACACAATAGCAATGTGTTGCAGTGCAAAAATGACAATCGAGGCAATTTTACCCATTTGTTAAAAAATCTCGATTGTTTGAAAAAACACGTTTTCCATAACTTTGTCTTCGGCTAAGTATAGTATTTATTAAACACAGCTTAGCTATAGTTGATTACTCAACATCAATTAAAAGCATTATAACGTTAGCTATACATTTTTATTTAATAACTTTATTCACATGGTAAAATATAGTTATATTTTTAGAGTCCTTTTTCTCTTATAATGTCATTTCTCAGTAGAACACTCTATGTATAATCAGACGGTATCGCATAGATAGAATGTGCTGTTACTGTACAGGGTATTTCTGAAAATTATGTACAAGCATGCATGAGGTGATTGCTCGTAAAAAAATAAGAAAAACATACAGAATTACATTTTTTTCATTTGAGACTTTGTTTCTGAGAAAATCGACTTTGAACATTAACCTGAAATGCGTGTACTCTATACGGTAGTAAGTAGAAACAGAATTCAATGAACAAACACGCTAGCCAAATCCCATTCAATTTCACGCGTATTCAGCAGATTTTCAAATTTGATTTTGCCGAAAACAAGGCCTCAAATGAAAAAATTCAATGTTATATTTTTTTCTTATTGTTCTATGAGAAATCACCTAATGCCTGCTTGTAGACAACTTTCGGAGGCTCCCTGTACAAGACTGTTCGAGAAAAGACCATGCTGTAGAATGTATGTTACAGTTCGGAAAGGACTTTGGTGGCACCCTAATTTGTTATTAGGTTTTAATAGCGTGTGTTGCGGTCAGAGTTGAGCATTATTCGACTAAATTTTCATTCGAATAAGTGTTCGAATACATTTGTGCAAATACATTTTTCTTCGAATAATTTCTTATTCGAATAAAAATTTAGTCGCGTGACAGACGAATAAAGTGATCACCTGATTTCTACGAGATATGGTGACAGGTGACACCTAATGGTTTACGTTACGAATAATGCAGGACCCATATTTTCGAAAAGTACTGAAACCCTTCGAGTAGGAACCGCATAGGACGGTGCCGAAGTGAATTCTGATTTTCTACTAATCGTCACTTACATTATATTATGTAATTCTGTATATATACAAGATGAGCGGTGCAGAGTCATGGGAAAATGTAAAGTTCATAATTCATATCTTGTTTAAGAAAAGTTGCAGACAGACATGTTTGAATTCTCAAAGCTTTATCGAAAATATTTAACTGGCCCTTTGTTAAAATCGCTACCGTTTGAGAGATTCCTGTGTGCCCAGATGGGAATTCAGTTATCGTTAAATATAATTGGAATGGCTGATAAATCTCGTATTTCCATAATATGGAAATACGAGATTTATCAGCAATGGTATCTAAAGGTGTTATCCCGACAGAATGTATTCAATTGTATAATAATATTGTTAATTAAATAAATTAGTTCATGTTTGTTGATATTTAAAAGTTCCACTTATTTTATTAACCCTTTGAATCTGGGGAGTTTCAGCTAAAATATACAGGGTGGGACAATAACTATGTCCACTTTGAATTTTCGCCGTTATTTATAATAATATGAAAAAATGTTATATACAAAACTTACACGGTATAGAGGGGGGCACATTGTGACACAAACATTTTCTGCGTGGGTGAAGGCATAGAGAAGATTTCAAGGTCATCTCTATCTTTTTTAATGGAATGCTTTGTTTTTTTTTATCGTGATGTGATAGCCGGTGTTCAGACGACTTCAGTGAGCTATCATGGAGGGTCATGCAAGGTCAAATGTGGTAGTAAAATAAACTTCCTTACATTACAGGAGATGTTCGAAGTGGTGACCGTTTGTGTCAATACAAAGTCAATGCACTCTCCACTACTAGTGGGTACGTTCGCCAGATGATGTGGTTACAGCACGACGGGTGTCCAGCACATTATGCTCGGATAGTAAGAGATGCACTGAACGAACTTTACCCAAATAAATGGATAGGACGTGGAGGACTAGTTTCTTGACCACTTCGTTCTCCAGGTTTAACACCATTAGATTTTTTTCTCTGCGGAGTATTGAAAAATGCTGTTTATCATGAAGTACTCACTACACTAGAAAATATGAAACAACGGATAATTGCAGCATGTGCTAGAATAAGTTGAGAAACGATAAGACATGCACGTGATGCAGCGATACGAAGATTGCAACTTTGCATTGACGCAAACGGTCACCACTTTGAGCATCTCCTGTAATGTAAAAAAGTTTATTTTACTACCACATTTCCATTAAAAAAAATAGAGATGACCTTGAAGTCTTCTGTATGCCTTCACCCACGCAGAAAATGTTTGTGTCACAATATGCCCCCCTTTATACTGTGTAAGTTTTGTATATAACATTTTTTCATATTATTACAAATAACGGCAATATTCAAAGTGGACATAGTTATTGCCCCACCCTCTATAGAACGTATATGTATACACGTCGCCCGGATTCAAAGAGTTAAAGACGTTTGTTTGTTTCAGTTCAAAGAAATGTAATTGTACAAATACGAAAACGTTAAAAATTAAAGGGAAGAATCGGCCAGTATTTCGTCTTGCTTTATCCAAAAATTGAGTATGTCCCTTCTACGGCGATTACAGGTTGTGATTGAAGCCAAAGGCTACCCTAAAAAATATTAATATTTATTTCTTTATGTATTATAATTCTTAAATATCAAGCGTGTGCTCAATTTTCTGTCACTAATATAAGTCCACTTTTACATTTTTTATTAAATACAAACAAATGGTTCATTTTAATTAAATTTTTTTCATGAATTATGAGTCAACATATACGAATAAAATATATATTAGAACTTTACTCTTAAGTATGTATGTTTTTATTTATTCTTCTGCCAATTTTCATCACTAACATATAGGTGTACACTCATTTTTGTGAGTAATTGTACATCAACTATTTGTAAACTGAAATGTGCTAGACTTCGTTAGACGTTTGCAACGTGCTACTTTTCGCCGCAGTGTTCGAAATACGCTATTGTTCGTGGCGAACTGTGAAACGTGCTTGTTATCGTAGAGAATGTCATACATGCTAGTTATCGTGGGAAACGATGAAACGTGCTTCTTTTCGGGATAGATTGAAATATGCTGGTTTTCGTAAGACAAATGAAATGTGCTACTTTTTGTAACGCACGTCGTGATATATAGTGACGGTGTGTCTCGAGCTCAAGACCCTCAACGACACTATTAACACAGTAAAGTCGGTCGAGCCACAGGCGAGATATAAGAATAGACCTATAATCTTAGTTACGGGACTTGGTGTCCCACGAAAATCACGCTGATTCGAGCGCATTTCACATAAAAGTTTCCGACTTCAGGAACTACGTTCGATACCGTGATCACGTACAGCACACACAAACCCGTGACTGCATATAACCGATACATACTTACATTATTGCCTCGGTTTCGCTAGCAAGGAATGGAATACTGAAATTGTACGGGGGCTTCTGACGCCCCCGAAGCATGGAACAGAAAATTAAATTGCATGTTAGGTATATTCTTATATCTCGTCTGTGGTCGAGCTCAAATCTGTACCGATACCTGTACCACTACATATATGTAATATGTATTATAATTGATAGTCAGTTTCGGATTGCCTTCGGGTTTTCGTTATACGTACACGAAAGAATAATCACACGAATTATAAAAAAATATATTTATTCTATACGGCTGCGATTCCGAAGGAAGTATGTAAGTCGTGTCCTCTGTTTCTGCAGTTGCATCGTATCGGGATTCGCGACATTTCAAATGAGCCGTAGAAGGTTTGTCAGCTATAAAAAAAAAAAAATTACATCGAGTGGAAAGGAAATATGTAGGGAGTGAGCCGAAGATGTGGGACAATATTTCTGCGACGTCTCAGCCCGGCCGATTCCATGACATCAAACAAACTCGGTCATTTTTGCAACTTGCACGATAGATCCTCCGATAGATGTCGGGAGTCACGTTTATTCGTCTTTCAATCAGGTCGAATACCTAACGAATAAAATCGTTATTCGTTATTCGGAATACAATTTGCCCAACTACTGGTTGCGGCAAGTGGGATCGATAAGACAGTCACCTGCCTTCCATTTGGATGTGTCGCGTTAATAGGTGGTGACTCGCGATTGATGTTCAATTTTCCCTTGTCTCCGCTATCGATGGTGCCACCATATAGTTATAAAGGATTTTCCAATAAGAACGATATGATTTTACAATAAAATAAAATAAAAACTATTTTAGTTAGAACCAAACTTTTTATATTATTTTGAAGTACAGTTTATGACATTATGTTTTGAATAACACATCATTTAAGTGTCCACCTCGACTTCGTGCCCACGAGCGAATTCGATGGACCCAATTTTCGATGACTTTTTCTTTTTCTGCAACACTATCTCTTACAGCAGCAATGTACTCTACACTTTTTGCATTTCGACGACTTGTTGGTGTTTCCGCATCGTGAAGAGTAAAATCCCTTTCAAATTTTTTGACAAATGTTTAGACGAATAGCAAGAAGGGCGATTATTTGAGTATTCACAGAAGAACGTCTATTTTCATAAAATTTTTGGATTATAACCAAACTTTCTTGAAGCGTGTATTTAGCCATTATAAATTGTCAGAGTACACTAAAGACAAATTACAACTAGTGACAGTTGTGACATTTTAAACATGGTTGCCATTTCATTTCAACATCATATCATTCTTATTGGAAAACCTTTCATATTTGCGTTGCTAGAGGACCGCCTCGTCTCCGGTCATCTAACTATTTGTATCAAGTATCAACGTAATTGTAGTGTTATGTAGACATGTACATTAAAGAGGTGTACCGAATAGTCTCGCAAATCGTTCAATTTTCTCTTTTCCCCAATTTCGGATAGGTGCGCGTACCCTTTACTCCATTCACCGGGATATTCGGCATCTACTCCCCCGAACGCTCAAACAGCGTGGTTATTTGATATTTCGTCGCAGATTTTGCGATTACCGTTTAAAAGAAAACGACGAACGTAACTTTCCTTAAACCCTTGCCTTTGAATTTAGATTTTCCAATTGAATTCAGTAAACATGTATATTATTCGTTTCCTTTAAGTCGACGTGAAATACTGTTCCGCTGGTACTAACATTTAAAGTTTAGAATAAATGTTACACTTGCCATAGTAAATAGAATTCCTTTTGTATCAGGGAAAATATTAACGATAAAGTAATTTTTGAGAGTGAAGTCGTAAAAAGAATCGTACGGAAGGGGTTAATTTCAAGAAACCGAGGCTTAGGCTCATGTTTTAATTGAATTATTATCTTTGCGCTTCGAGTTATTGGAACCCAGTATGTTCGTCACCTGGACCAAAAAACCTGGAGTGAGTCGAAGGTTGGGGCTCTCTGCGAACAAGGTGCCACCCTGGTAATCGAAAGTAACATACATACATAGGATGAGCAGCATATAAGCAGGGAAACACGTATTCTTAAATTCAACTGATTATATCATTGTACATTTTGTTCCTGTTTTTTCGTGTGGCGTATTATTTGAAAGTAGATTCCTCATAAATTAAGGAACTGTAAAGTTTAAGGGATTTTTAAATTTAAATTTTAACATATAATTAGATACACCCAATTCTGTTTTTACACGAACTTTATTGTACAGATTTTGACACGAATTAGAAAAAAAATGTCATTCTCTCTTTACACGAACTGTTTTGATTTCACACGATCGACCCAAATTCTAAGAAACAATTTTTGATGAAAGATCTCGAACGAAGGTCTTAAACTGAACAGTAAATTGGGTATTGCTTTTGTCAAACATGATCCGAAAGAGGAACTAGTTGGAAAGTTTCAACGCGATCTGAAGACATTAATGGTTTCTTAGAGAGAATTATGCAATAGCCTAGCCAAAGCACGAACACAACGATTAATAACTGAATTCGTTTCTAAAACGAGTGAAACATAGTCACCACAAGAGACCACTGCTAATTTTGTTCAAGAGATCACAGAACGAATTTCACCAATGCAACAAGAAGACGATGACCATGATCTTGTTTTCTCTTTTCAAATTGATAATTTACTTTATATAAAATATTTTTATATACACGTGCTATCTTTATAAAATAAAAAGTGCAAATACGTAATAATGATAAGATTCTAACATGAATTTTCATATGGTTTATTGTATTATTTTTCCTGATTTTTTAGCTCTGGAACCAATCTTCTATTCTTCTATAAAAACAGTATATTTTTTTACACGAATTGTTTTACATGCATCCTTCCGGAACGTATCTATCGTGTAAAAACAGAATTGGGTGTACATTTAAAGAATACATATTTTAAGCGAGCAACTGATTATGGGAAATGACATGTACTTTAAAAATCTAGTATTAACTTATAACCAAACAATGACATTGACAAAAAATATAATTATAATTTATATTACTTGGTCCATCGTTTTCTATTACTTCAGCACACCCTACGTAGCATAGAATCAATTAAATCTGTACAACGTTCAATAGAAATGATGGTCCATGCATTTTCGATGATATTGTTCAATTTACTTAAATTGGACGGTCCTCGATTGTTTAACTGCCCTTTCTACACCATGTTATGCAATTCTCATTAAATTTCTCACCTACTTAACGATGAATATATGTTCTTTCATCTGGATGAAAGAGATTGAACTTCGATTCGTCGGTTAAAATTACTTTAGATCATTGTTCTTAAGCCCAGTTGATGTGAGTTCTCGCGACGTTAACCGTGCTTGACTGTTTTTTTTTTTGCTTACAAATGGTTTCTTACGGGCAATGTGTCCCTTTAAACTAAATTCATTGAGACAACGTCGACTGCGTGAACATCAATTTTTGTATAAATGCAACATGAAATTTCATTGTACATATCGACTGTTATCCTGAAACGATTATTTTCAGAAAGTCAATTCAGGGCATTGTTTTTCGTGGTCTACTCTTTGGCGCAGTATAGGAAAAACTGTCTTTTTGTTCAGTATTCTTCAGAGCTTGAGTACAAAGATTAATAGAAATATTTAAATGATTTGTAACTTCCCAGAGTGTCGAATTCCGGCCACGTATCCGCTCAATTTCTCGTCGCACTCCTTGAGAAATATGCTTGTTACGACCCATTGCTAAATATGTTTACGACGACAAAATTTGAAAATAAAACTACAGAAATAAAACCAACTTTGGAAGAACTGTAGAATATCGATGTTTGTATGTAGAACGAAATCATCTCTCCAACAACCTACGGATACTTTCACAATGCAACCATTTTTACAATTTCCTTATCTGTAGATATAAAGGAAGTTAAATTCTGTACGATTTACCCTATTCATACGCCCGTCACTGTACAGTGGGTCAAAGAAGTATTCACACACCCTTTAAAGCACAACAACTCTTTCAAAATTGGACTAAGTGACTTGAGTTTTTTTTTTTTGTAAAGTTAGGATTAATGTACTATATGATGTGTTAACGAAATGTTGAAAAAGTTACAATTGGTCGGAATCACGAAAAAAACAGTAAATGTCGCTTTTTACAACTTTTTAATCTGAGACTATAATGAAAATTTAATAAATACATATCGAAGATTTATGTTAGTTATATACATTCTGCAACTTTCATTGAAATCGGTTGATACAGAAACAAGCGACAGGCATCATAAGATGTAAGAATTGTTAGATTTACCACAGTTGTGGATGAAAGTCGCGAAAAACTTGTGATTTTCAACATTTTTAATCGTTTGTATCTCGTACCAACGTTAATCGATTTTGATAAAATTTTGAACATGCGTATAACTAACATAAATCTTCGATATGTATTCATTAAATTTTCATTACAGTCTAAAATAAAAAGTTGTAAAAGGCAACCTTTACTATTTTCTTCACGATTCGGACCAATTGCAATTTTTACAAAATTTTTTTTAGACATCATTTAGTAAACTAAATGTTCCTAACTTCACAAAAGAATTCAAGTCACTCGGACCAATTTGAAAAAAGTTGTTCCGTTTTAAAGGGTGTACGAATACTTTTGTCCCCCACTGTATAAGAATACACATATTATATCCTATTGTACTTGTCCACAGAGAATATCGAAAACGTCTGTCTGAAAATCGTCGACAACGCGAATTCGTGTCCGTTTTCCTTTCACGCCAGCTTTCAGCTTATCGAATCGTATCCCCGGGAACGTTCCTACAACAGTTGGGGAAAAAGTCCACGGCTATGGCCGCTGTTGAATCATGCGGAACTTGTACGCCTCTATCGCGCATCCAATTCCAAGGAAGCTATCCTGCGGAGAATACCGAAACCCGTTGACTCTGAATCCCTCGACGTAAATACCCTGTGATCCAGATCCGTAGCCGAGATCACGCTTCAAGGGGCCGACCTTTAATTCTTTCCCCTGGACAACGTATTAGATTTACTGGATCTTCTCCGTAACTTGCCTGGAAGGGAAAAATTTCTTCTTTGGAAAAATCGAATTCTATTTGTAGTTTTTGCAACATTAACACACGTGGAGTATCTTTGTAAAATTTCCTAGAGTTTGTGAAGTTGATGAAACCATACAGCGTGTCCCAAAATAGGTGTAAATCCTTGAAAGGGGCGATTCCCAGGGGGATTTGAAACAACTTTTTCCTTAGCGAAAAAGTTCTCCGAGGCTTTGTTAGAGCGAGATATTAACAACGAAACAGCTCGACCAATCAGAGTGCGAGTCTGCTGGCTAAGCTCCTGTTGTAACGTTGGCTACGCACTAATTGGTCAAGGTGTTTCGTTAATATCTCGTTAACAAAGCCTCAGAGAACTGTTTCGCTAAGGAAAAAGTTGTTTCAAATCACTTATAGGAATCACCTCTTTCAAGGACTTACAGTGTAGTACGAAATGATCCAACGGCAGATTATCTTATCATAATGAATTAAACATATCTCAGAACTTATAGGTAAAGTGATTTACATGCTTATCCATTCACAGCTCATAAAACGCGTTATCAACGACGCGACGCGTACCACGTGTCATGAACTTGATAAGTAACGAAACTCCAGTTCATAATGGTTAGTTTGGAAGGTAATATTGTTTTTGGGTGGTACTCATAAGAAGAGCTTCCAATAACCAATTCATAACTCGTTGTAAGAAGAAAATGTTATTAATGAAACGCCGTGTGTTAAAAACCATTTAATTAACCACACATTGGAGTTAACGCATTATTCTGTTTAAACTTTTCTAACTATTCACACAGTACAGTAATCAATATAAACAATTACCTAATACAGTACGCATAACACAGTTAAATCTGTTGTCGGCCTGTCATGTTGTCTGGTTTTAATGAGGGCGATTTTCTAACGAAAAATATTGGTTCACCCTTTAAAACAGAACAACTCTTTCAAAATTGGACCAAGCGACTTGAGTTTCTTTGTGAAGTTAGAAGGATTAGTGTACTAAATGATGTGTTAGCAAAATGTTGAAAAAGTTGCAATTAGTCGAAATCGCGAAGAAAATAGTAATTTCTTTCATTTACCCTCAATATTAACACTAGGTTTACGTGACATTTCTTGTATACCTATCTCTACGGACACGCGTCAAATTGACGCGTGAACGAAATCGCATATTTTCCGTAAAAAACAACTTATTTTATTTGAAAACAACGTAATTATACACTATTAACTTATAAATGAACATAACGTGAACGTTATGAATGCAACGTGGTGAGAGAGAGAATTTATATGCGTGAAAGTATCTACGTGTGGTGGGGAAGTACAATCTCGCGTGGTCATATTCTTAGTGGCAATATCGTTAAAGTCCATTGTATCTCCGCTGCATTGTTTGTATTTACATTTGACATCTATTTTCTATGAACTTTTTGATTATGTTCATATTTATTGCCGAAGTAATGCTTTTATGAATCAAGCTCGTTTACTAGGATTAATACCTACTCAATTTACGATCGCGTCAAATTGACGCACACCCGTAGAGATAGGTATACCACATAGAGAATTCCGAGATTAAAAGGCTTAGAAGAAAATGAATTGGGATATATATTTGTCTCGTTAAAACAATAAAAGTCAGCATAAATGATAGGAGAGAAATGTAAACGAAACGGTTTCGGTCATTTTCCTTGTAAAATTCACAATGCGTCAAAATGACGCGTCCCGTAAACCTAGTGTTAAGTTTGTATGGTCCTAATGTCGGTGGACTTGTTGTGGTGTTTGTTAGTTCTTGAATAATGTATATTTCATCATCATTCGTGATTTTGAACAGAGCAATATTGTTAGATAACATGGCAGCTTAATTGTGCAATTGATATGCACATGCAGTTTCCAGCAGAGATGAGTTTCAAGTTCTCGCCAAGACACGAGTTATTTATCGTACCGTCGCACTGAAATAGGAAGAAATATTATGATACACTATGGACAGCTGTATGTAAACACGTCTGCTGTGTTTGATAGCTTTATTGGCATTCGCTGAGGCCCTGATGACTATCGTCGAATAAATGATAAAACATTAAAGTAGATGACGCGTGCAGTTGGTAGGTCATTAGTTGCAATAAATTTTCATTATTATGAAATTCTTTAAGGGGTCATGCTCAGCCAGAAATTTTCAAAAAATCGATTTTTCACTTTCTACATTTTCTTTAAGTACAACATCTCGAGAATATTCTGTGCAAGTTTCAAGGTGATCCAATTAAAAATGACAGAGTTACAGGCGTTAAAAAATGAACATTTTATATAAGTGTAAGTTTGACTTGAAATTTTAAACGCGTTTTTCTCGAAACTACATTTTTCCTAATCGGTGATCAATATTTCTCGAAAACTACTGTGTTGATTTACATGAAGCCTTTTGCGCCTTATTTCAAATCAGAAAAACCTGTCGTTGAACGAAGGATTCTTTTGTTCCTTCCATACTTTTTTTTTAATTGCCAAAAACGAGTGATTTTTTAGGTGAAAATTGCACTTTTTCAGGAAAACGTCCGCTATTTTGTTCCTAATCAATACTTCGAAAAGCCCCACGTTCAAGGACAAGATTGGTTCTTCCATTCCATACATCTTACTGAATTTTTAATTTCAGATGAACCCTTACGAAGTTACAGTGATTACGGCAGACCACTTTTTGTGAATAGACACCCGGGAGATCGCTCACCATTTATTTACTAATAAATATTCTTAAATAAAAAAAATTACCTTGTAATCTATAAACTGCAATCTTTGAAACACAAACACATTTCTTGAGAAAGGTCTTATAGTTTTCGAGAAAAAAATTCCCAAAGAACGCTCTTTTTTCGGCCTCCTGACTGAGTATGACCCCTTAATAAGACTTCGACAATGTCCAACATCTGGTGACGAGTTTCATATTAACGAAGAAAATGATATTTCATAATTAAAACGCTCGGAGGTAGCAGCCGTGAGCGAAGCAACGGTCAAGTGCAAGGTAAAGAACGATCTTTTAAAATCACATCCGCTCGGTTGGATGCAGGGCGAAAGTAATTATAGCCAAACCGGGTGGCTTTCCTATCGAGCGACTTTCGTCGGTGAAACTTCGTTTTCTCGTTTCCAATGAAGAAAGGACAAACTGTCGCGAGAAGTCCATTTGCGATGTTTACAGGGTCGAGAGGTCCGGTAAATCGAAACTGTATGTAAGGTAAGGGCCTTGAAGCATTCGGAGGACAACTTCTTGGATTCGGTTTACTGTGAAGAAAACAAATGAGAATAGGATTTTCCTTCTAGCGATGGAACAGAGAGCCAACTGGAGTTTTAGATTAAGGATTCTCTGGAGCGTTTAATTTTCAGACAAGCTTCATGATTACACTTCTGGATTAAAAGATAGCACATGTCTGCTATTATTAGGTTCTTCGGGATAGATTTGAGTAATATAAAATTTAATTGCAAAAGTTAAAGTTTCTTTTGGGTTTGTCTATTTATCAACGAAACATGTGAAATAGAGTCGGCGAAATGATAGCACACTTGAACTTTCATTCAGATTTCTTAGTGTCCTTTTGGATTTCGAGTTGTGCAGAAAGCATAAAAAAAAAGTTCGTTACAAAAACAGGCACAGGGAAGAAATTACAAAACAAGGGAAATTCCAACAATTTCCGAGTTCAAAAAATAAAATTTATCAATTTCAAAAAGTCTATGAAGAGAAGCCGGAAATTTATTTACAACTTGTTGAAAAATGCAAATAATTATGGTACAAAGAAGATCAATGGATGGTCCTCGTGGTTTCTGCTCGTGAAGGGCATGCTGTTTTGTGTGCTGCATCAGGCTCGTACCTTACATCACGTGAAATTGCTCGCAAAGCTGGAGTTGAAACTAATCCTAGAAACGTTTGTCGTATACTCCAGACATGTGGGAATATTATGCGACTAAAACTGAAATAGAAACTTGGATTGGCAATGACGCACAGGAAGCATTGTGCCAGCTTTGCAAAACAATATATGCTATGAACGAGAAAAGATTCAATCTTCATGGTCCAGACAGCTTCGATTACACTGGTCAATAAAATTTAACTTTTTGTTTGTCTTCGAACATCCAGTTGCTGATTCTTATAGATTCTTCTGTGTTGAACACGAATCCGTAAATAGTTTTTTGTCATCATCCTCGGTTTCCAAGAAAATTGATTTTTTTAAAAAATGCAAATTTTCAATTTTGAACATTTCTTGTGTTCAAACATTAATAGTTATTCAGTTGATTGTTGCGTCAAATTATTCTGTAAACTCTGCCGAATAAAATGGTATACGTTCTTATGGCATTATCAACATTTAAATATGTTTAAACAGCGATCAAAGGGTTTATTGTTTATTAAACGATCGTTGTTTAAACATGTTTAAATGGTGATAATGCCATAACATAGTATACCATTTTATTCGGCAGAGTTTACAGAATAATTTGACGCAACAATCAACTGAACAACTATTAATGTTTGAACACAAGAAATGTTGAAAGTTGAAAATTTGCATTTTTTTTTTTTTTAAATCAAATTTCTCGGTATCTTCAGGCGATGACAAAAAACCGTTTACGGATTCGTAATCAGCACAAAGAAGTCTATAAGAATCGGTATAATTGTTCCTTGGGACAAAAATCATGTTGACCAGTGTTATTACTATTATCACATACAAGAAGAGGCATTGACAAAAGTGTGAATAGGTGGAGGGAGTACAATGGTTTGGGCAGGTATTGGCTACGATGGAAAGACTGACGTGGTATTCGTTAAAGGCTGAATGAATGGCATCACTTATCGTAATTTAATACAGAAACAAATTAGAACGTATGCGGTACACACTGCTGGCAGCAATTTCATTTTTCAGCAGGGCAATGCTGCAGTTCGCATTGCCAAAATTGTTAAAGATTATTTTTCATCTGAAAATATTCCACTTCTTCACTGGTCACCAGGCTCTCCCGATTCCGATTATCATTAAGAACTGTTGGAGACATCTTGTTCGAGCATTTTATAGAGAAAATAGGCAATTTAAAAATATCAGTGAATCAAAGAGTGCGTTCAAGGAGAATGACGTAACTTATTTCAAGATTATATTCGCGGATTGTTATATTTTTTACCAAAATGAATGATTAAAGCAATTGAAAATAACGGAGGATCCACACATTACTAAATAATAAAAAGTGGTGTAATTGTTTTCAACTTTTTTCATTCTTGTTAAGTAAACGTTTCCTTTTTTTTAAATGTGCTATCATTTTGCCGATCCTATTTCACATGTTTTCTTGATACATAGACGAACCGAAAAGAAACTTTAATTTTTGTAATTAAATATTATATTAACATTTGGACAAGGTTGAATCTATCTCTGAGAAGCTAATGATAAACACGTATGCTGAAGATTTGTTGAATATGTAAGGGTGTGACTGCAGTAACGGTACATTCCAATTTGTAAGTATTAGGACACCTTCTGTACACGAAGAGAAATCTAACTTTTGCAAATACTACGCCAGTTTGCATCACATTTCTAATCTCACATTAGCATTACATATATGAATATATTGTATACATATAATCTATTCGGTTATGATAATCTTTGGACAATATGCAGGGCGTCCCGTAACATATGGCAGAAGCTGAACGGTGGTGATTCTAGATGCAACTATACGTTTTAAATACACAATAAAATTTGTTCACAGCGTGCGTCCCTTTCGAGATAGTTGAGTTTAAATTTTGATCGAGTACGGCTGCACTGAAGTTCAGTTTTAGGCGCCCGCGGGAAATTGAGACGCAATGAGAATGCTTATCGCGAGGTATATGGAGACGGAAACGCGTTTCTCCAATATATGACCGTCAATACTGAAACAGTTTTCATTAATGGAGGTTTTAACCAATTTTGTCTGTATTCTTTCGGTCTCCTTGGCAAACACTAAGAACACAAAAATAATACAGGTGTTATGTACTCGGTCAAAATTCAATCTCAATTATTCCAAGAATAAAGTGAGTTACGAAGAAATGGTATTTTAAATATCCAACTTACTGGTCACCCAGTATATTCAAGAACTTTCACAATGAAATATTTCTTCTCTAACGAGAGTATCTGCTGAAGTGTGATCCTTAGTTTTTAATCAACTTTTCCCAGTTTTTAGTACCCGTCCAACTGAACATGCCCGTATCTAGTGTTGTAATTGATCCGTATCGATATTATCGATATCTTTTCTCCAAGTTTCAATACAGTATTAATACATATCAAAGACGTAGGTATATTTGATACTTACTCGAAACATGAATACTTCCAACAGCGCGTTTATTCCGAGCCGGCGAGCGTCGAGCGCTGAACGTCGAGTGTATTCATATATATTCAAAGGCATACATTTTTCACGCTATATATTTTAATTCATTTATTATGATAAAAAATACAAACTTTAATTAGCAATATTCCATAACAAATGATCAGATCAGAAAAGTTCAAACAGTATCAGACAAGTTTCGATTTGATGCTGTATTGGATTGGTATCGATTCAAGAAGAGTCGGTACTGATACTTGATACCAAGTACCCAAAGTTTTGATACGTATCGATACTTCCCACTAAGCACTTTGGGTATCGAATCGATTGAACATCATCAATAGTACTGGTATCGATCCCATTACTACCTGCACACTGTATTATCTTTTAAGCGTAGACCAGGGGTGGCCAATAGGCGGCTCGTGAGCCATCTTGTCCGCGTCCCCTATTGGCATACTCTGCTTTGTCGTAGGGGAATATTCCCCCTCCATACCTGCCGCGCATGACCACGATCGGCGCGCGGGACAGCACAGAGTCTAGAAGATGTGTGCGCATGCTCCGACCGTAGTGTCCCGTAAGCCGATCCCCGATCACCCATAGACATAGACATATACAGGGTGTAACACAAATTTTGAAGGACCCAGAAATGGGAGACTCGTGAAATGATTTGAAACAAGTTTTTCCTTAGCAAAAATGTTATCCGAGACTTTGTAAACGAGATATTAACGAGAAACCCCGACCAATCAGCGCGCCAGTCTGCCATCCGAGTTCCGGCGGTAACGTTGGTTACGCGCTGCGGTTCTGTAACCAACGTTATCGCCGAAATCGCCTGTATCTGCGCTACTGGCTCAATCGGTCAAGATATTTATCACATTCGCCATTACGAGTTGGGAATTATATAAACTCGCCGGTTAATTTGATAAATATTCAAGAATTCATCACATTTACCAAACTTAGTGGTGGTGGATTATATATAATAACCGGCAATTATACATAATCATCGGATTAATCACATTTGCCGTAACATGTATATTATATTCCTCCCACATACCTTTCTAAACATGGTTTTCTATTGGCGGTCGCGGAACGGTTTTCTTAACTCAATTCGCAATCCGTATTACCCGTTTCTTTCATCGCGCTCCACTAGCCGCGAGCAGTAGTATGTTCGCCGACTAACTCGACTCACAAGAATTTCCCAATCTACGCGAGACTACGGGGTTTCCTTGGAACCACGGTGCCGCACCGGTAATGAAAGTGGACGCGAACAAAGTGGAAGGCACACGGTGTTTCTCACTCGTTGCTTTCGTATCAACCACGACGAAAGGGTTGTCCCGACGAAACAGGAAACAAGAAAATGCTGAAGGGGCGACGAAACAAAACCAACTCGGAGTTCAGGCGGAAGAAAAAAATGAGAAACGAGAAAGTTAGTTTCAGTAGACTGGTCACTGAAACCAGATTTTGTACAAGGAAAAAGATGTTTTTCAATTTAAATTCGTTCTGGTGAAATTGTTTTACCAACCTTGCAATTGGCGGTTACATGATTTTTGTGTCGTTTGGAAGGTTGAACCTGATTTTGTTTTTCTACAGCTTTTTAGATTTAAGCATTTTAATGAAAATAATGCAATGACGTAGCGCGAGACAATTTTTTCACGCGATTATATTTTCTGTTTCTGTTCAAATTTTAAAAAATGGTAGATGACTAATATTGTAGTTTATTCGCGTTGTACATCTACGAGCAACCTCGGCTTCCGCTAGGGGAAAAAGTAACATATGGGTAAGGGCCTCCTACAGCTTGATAAATTTATTTCAAATATAAAATAAATGTTAAACCGAATATGAATTTGGCATAAATTCCAGTAGTTTCTAATACCAAGTGGTATGAGCATGGTAGGAGGCCTTTTCCCAATATGTACAGGTTTTTTTCCTAGCGGAAACCGAGTTTGCCCGTAAGTGTACATTGCAAGATTATTTGGCCACTTACTGATGAGTTCATGGTATTTCGGGTTTAATGAATTGGTACCTACGCTAGATAATATGGGAAAAGAAAAAAATGATTCCTCTGACTATGAGTAGAAAGACTCGAATAATAATGACGATGTCACCAACAAAAACTGTTCGACCGTACGGAGGATAATGGCGATAGCACCGTTATAATGGAGGTATATATATAT
>NW_015373926.1:690986-695987 GCF_001272555.1 Dufourea novaeangliae
GGAACGAAAATTAGGACGAGGAAAATTGTGACTCTCTGAATCGAGGATTAAGGGGGTGGAAAAAGAAGAGAATAGGGGCACAATAACGAATGAAACTTTACGATGACCCGTACCAATATAATCGTTTGAGACACTTGCTTGCGATTCACGCGAGATTGGGCCAGTCGGTCTTTAAAAGAACAAAAGCTTATCGGTGAGTTACGAGCAAGACATGGTTAAATCCTAGGGTCCTAGAGACTGGACAATGGAAACGATTTAAATGAAATACTCCTTTTTTGTGGATCCCTGTGTCTTCACTGGTAGTTGTTATTTCGCAATTACATAAATTTACATAAAAAGCCTGGCATTGAATTTTTCTAGTGAATTGTTATATATAGTTATACCAAAAGTGAATAGGTATATTCACGTTCACAGATATTTAAACACATAGTGGAATCTGATCAAGAATCTGTAAATATTACTAACATCAATCGACGTTATCGTCATTTTAATAGGAAACTGTAATACATTTTTACTCTCGTACAGGTATACAGTTCAACAGAAATTCAAATTATTCTTTCAAGTATAAATTTTTTTTTATTAGAAATCTTACAAGAGATTTATTACGCAATACATTTTATATAATTACATAGAATTACAATGTAATACAACTGGAAAATAGGGACTGGTATTAACATACGGAAATGTACAGAAGGATAACGCTCTATTATAATTTTTTTTTCGTTCTTCCTAAATACTTACCCAAATTGCAACTGTTCCAGAAGGTCAAAATGTGAAGGCACGCTTTAATGTTTGGAGTAGCTATCAACATTCCAACGTCTAATGGCAGCTGGAAGTTTGACTTACGAAGATTATATATGTATAGAGTTTTTCAGTAGTTATGTCTGAACTTTGACAGCATATTGCTGTGACGTTTCAGGTGGCAGCACAGTCATTCTTCGACACTTGTGTTCCGCCATAGTTACCATTTGACCATGGAGCGCTACACCATTCAACAACGCGTCGAAATTGTTAAAATTGATTATAAAAATTCGTGTTCTGTTCGGCAAACTTTTCGCGAGCTACGAATTATTTACGGCCGAAATGATCGTCCAACCGAGCGATCAATTCAACGAATTATCGCGAAATTTGAGCAAAGCGGTTCGGTTGCTGATCGAGCAGTCCCTGTACGACGCAGAAACGTGCGATCAAACGAGAATATTGATGCTGTTGCTGAAAGTGTGGCTGAAGACCCAAACCTCTCGATTCCTCGTCGTGCACAAGCAGTTGGCCTCTCTGCGACCTCAACTTGGCGAATTTTACGAAAAGACTTGGGCATGCATCCGTATAAGATCCAATTGACACAAGAACTGAAGCCCCAAGACCACCAAGCTCGTCGTATGTTCGCTGATTGGGTTCTGGAGAAGTTGCAAACGGATCCAAATTTTGGCGAAAAAATCATCTTTAGTGATGAAGCACATTTTTGGTTGAACGGCTTCGTGAACAAGCAAAATTGCCGCATTTGGGGAGAGAGTAATCCACAGCAGTATCAAGAGTCTCCATTGCATCCGGAGAAACTTACTGTTTGGTGTGGATTTTGGTCAGGCGGCGTCATTGGGCCGTACATCTTCCGAAACGAGAATGGCCAGACGGTGACTGTCAATGGCGAACGGTATCGGGCCATGACAACTGACTTTTTGTGGCCTCAATTAGATGACATGGACCTGGACGACATGTGGTTCCAACAGGACGGCGCAACGTGTCACACATCGAGCGTTACATTGGAGTTGTTGCAAGAAAAGTTTCCAGAACGCGTTATTTCCAGAAGAGGCGATGTGGAATGGCCGCCAAGATCGTGCGATTTAACACCCTTAGACTTTTTTCTCTGGGGCTACGTTAAGTCGCTGGTTTATGGTAACAAACCAACAACAATTGACCAACTGGAGAACAACATCATTCAAACCATTGGTGAGATCCAGCCCGACTTATGCAACAGAGTCATACAAAATTGGACCTCTCGGATCGAGTCCTGTAAACGAAGCCGTGGAGGCCATTTGAATGATATCATTTTTAAAACATAATGGCATTGAATGTACTTTAATACGCAATAAAGGTTTCCGTCATATGTCGCACACAACTTTT
Organism: Dufourea novaeangliae; assembly: GCF_001272555.1. Classification (NCBI taxonomy): domain Eukaryota; kingdom Metazoa; phylum Arthropoda; class Insecta; order Hymenoptera; family Halictidae; genus Dufourea; species Dufourea novaeangliae. Next base: position 693,108 of record NW_015373926.1, read on the forward strand.
TTTATTCAATTTTAAAGTTCAGACACGCTTAATGAAAAACCCTATACATATTAATTTCGTCATAAGACATAGTTAAGTTCAGGAAGACGCCTAAATAATAGTGATTTGCGCTATTCTATTTATAGTAACAATAAATTGTCGAGATAATTTCGTATGCCCATACCACGGTGTTCGACTATTGCTGTAGAAATGGGGTAATTGTAATATCATACAACTTGCCCCAACACTAAGTATTTTATAAATTATTAATAATTAACTTTATATATTTTTATTTTATTAGAACCATAATGAGGAACTACCAAAGAAAAACATCTCGCGGGATTGCTTTTTTAGATTTATTCAAAACAGCCACCAAAATAGTGATAGATGAGAGTAAATTAACTCGATCTGTTGTATAAACTTTTGATCTATGTCACGTTACTTTAAGTAGATTTATAAAGAAACAGAAACAGGGTCAGGAGGTATCTGTTGGATACAAGGGAAATATAATGGTTTTTAATGAGAACCAGGAAAGGGAATTATCCCTATATTTAATAAAATGTGCAAGCATTTATTTTGGCTTACTGCCAACAGAAGTACGGAAAGTGGCTTATGACTGTGCTTTGACATTTGGAATTGACGTTCCCGCATCATGGCAAAAAATCAAGAGGCTGGAGCTGATTGGTTATCAAGTTTTATAAAACGTAACTTTTCTATTAGGACACCTGAGGCCACAAGCTTAAGCCGTGCTACCTCATTTAACAGGCACAATGGACAACATTTTTTTTTCAAAATTTAACGAAATTATGTTGCGACATGACTTTCCACCAGGTAGAATTTGGAATGTAGACGAAACGGGGCTGACAACAGTCCAAAAACCAAAAAGATCACAGTCCAAAAAGGAGATAAGCAGATGGGCTCTGTGACATCCGGTGAGGGAGAAACTTTAGTCACTGTAGAATTTGCAGTTAGTGCCAATGGAGATAGTATTCCCCCAATGTTTGTCTTTCCAAGACTGAAATACAAACACTTATTTCTTCGAGACGGCCCACCAGAAAGCGTTGGTGCCGGAAATGCATCTGTGGATCATTTCATCAAATACGTTAAACCGACTCCATTAGAACCAGTTCTACTATTGTTAGATAATTATTGCCCTCACATTGATATGAACGTTGTGCAGAAAGCTAAAGATAACAACGTCATTCTGCTTTCTTTTCCACCGCACATTACACATAAATTACAACCCCTAGATGTTAGTGTAAACGCACTTTTTTTTAGAATTATTGCGCTGAAGCCCAACATTGCAGCTACGCCAGTAAATATTCAGGGTGGATTTAAAAAGAGTGGAATCTACCCTTTCAACCCAAATGTTTTTAATGAAACTGACTTCGCACCGACTTTTGTCACCGATCTACCTATGACTTCAGCTGATGACCTACAACTGCCGACAGCTAATAACGACAATGATAATGATGCAGCGCCAGATAATGCGGCCAATAATGGTATGAGTGTCCATATCGGTCATGCGAATAACGCCATTCCTGGCCCATCACTAAGAAATATTGAAAAGACAGTCCAAAATATACCAAACACTACTGCAGCTTTTTCTCCTGAAGTTGTTAGACCTTTTCCTAAAGCAACAATGAACGGAAAAACTCGTACTCGGCGTAGGGTAAGGAAAGCAGCTATATTAACGGATACTATGGAAAAAATGCTTTGGAATTAGAACAGCGTACAAAAAAAGGATTCAAGAGAAGAGTTGAAAAAGAAAATCAAATGACTATCAAAGGAAAATGCAAAGAAAAGGGAGAAAGGAAAGTTTTACAAGAAGATGAAAACAATGGAGACTCCGACAATGACCCGAGTTGCCTATGTTTAGTTTGTTACGAAGCGTACGTTGCAAGCAAGCCAGGTGAAGAATGGATCCAATGTCTAATGTGCCTGAACTGGGCATATGAGCGTTGTATTAAAATATGCTATTCGGATGAATCTTCAGGCGACAATTAAAATAATATATTTTTCAGTTGCGTCAATGATTAATCTCATTAAGAAAATACCGTTACGTTAAGCTAATTAAAAGAAGACAAGTTATGTTTGTTGTGTGTGCAGAATTCTACTTGCTCTAGTCGTGTTACAACTTACCCCAACGTTGTTACTTTCAACCCCAAGCTGGAGCAACAAGTAACAATGTCGCTTGTTCAACATTTACGGTCATAATATTTTTAACAATTACTTTAAAGACATTTCATCGATATGGAAGCAACCTTGAATCTCCAACCTATTCGCATAAATTAACGTTAAATCTCTAGCCAAAGTATAGACTTTTTTATTTCATGAAAACCAAAAACTGTTACTTTCAACCCCGGTCTCCCCTACGAGTTATATGAAGTTGTCATGTTACAAGACTCATCATGTATATTTCACATAGACATTTTGATCACATATATCTGTAAACCATCTTCATAAATAATAATTTTTTTATTTCCTCTTCCTGGAAATGTAAATAAATACTGTCCTTAGTTTCTTAAATTTACCAAATTTTTATCATTTAAGAATTGATATATATATATAAAAAAAAAGGCGCCAAAATTAAAGCATCACTAAAATTTGCCGAAAATATTGGTCATTTTCAGATGCCTATATCTTCGCGAAAAATAGCTATAAAAAATATTGTGACAGAGCGTTTTGTAGCCCGAAGTTTCTAGTTTTTGAATCGGGAATTTAAAAATTATTTTTATGTAATTTGTTACTTTTTTTTAAAAGATGAAGCGCAGTAAGCGAATGTTAAAAAATGTTGGTCAAGTTTCAGAGGATGCATGGGCCAAATGAAATTTTTTATGGTAATTCCAATGGAAAACTTTTAAAAAGCAAACATTTCTCTTTAATTTCGTTTTTTTAATT
>NW_015373927.1:0-56739 GCF_001272555.1 Dufourea novaeangliae
GCCCAGCGACCGGCCGAGAGGAGGGAGGGCTCAGGGGGCACCAGGCCCCCCCGCAGCCGGGGCAGTGGCCAGCCGCCGACCTCCGGCGCGCCTCGCCCTCCTCCAGCAACAATTTTTTAACTCCTGCCGTAACATCTACATTTCTTACTACTACTACAGGGTTAGGCGATTGAACTGTTACCTATTCAAATGACCATATTTTTTTTAGGTGACATTATTTTTTATTGATTCAAATTACAAAAATGTGTGGAAATAATACAAATTTTCGAATCCATTCACTTTAGCTCGATGTGGCCACCTTTTGCCTTGACTATGGCCTTCAAACGGTTAAAAAATGAGTTGCATGCTGCACGAATATGATCTTGCGGTATTTTGGCCCATCCCCGTACAATGGCTTTCTTCAGCGCATCCATACTGGCATATTTTTTAGTCCTCACCTTGCTCTCGAAAATGGCCCAGATTGAATAGTCCATCGGATTTGCATCTGGCGAATTTGAAAGCCATTGTGTGGACGCAATGAAGTGTGGAACATGGTTTTTTAACCATTCTTGGTTCACACGAGCTTTATGAGACGGTGCCGAGTCTTGTTGGAACGTCCATGGTGTACGACCGAAATGTTTGCGTGCCCACGGCTTTAAAACAGCTTCCAAAACATTTTCCCGATAATAAGTCGCATTGACTTTGACACCAGGCTCGATGAAAACAATTGGACAGCGTCCATCGGCGGTCACAGCTGCCCATACCATTACTTCAGATGGAAAATTACTTCGGGTTGCCGTTCGTAGGCTCAAATTTTCGTAAGTGCGTTCAGTTAAGTAAACACGATCATTTTGAGAGTTTATGAACTGCTCAATAGGGAAATTTTTCTCATCAGAGAACACAATGTTTGGAAATTCGTCACGTTCGTGCAAGCGTAACAACTCCTTTGCTCTTTCGAGTCTAACTTTTTTTTTGCTTTGGTGTAAGATCATGTGCCTTTTGGAACTTGTAAGGCTTTACCTTGAGCTCATTTTGGAATATGCGTCGGATGCTTCGCTGGGATATTTTCAGTTCTTTGGCCATTTGATTACCACTACGGCGTGGATTTCGTTCAAGTCGAGCCTTCACTTTCCGAACCATTTCAGGTGATGTTGCTGTTTTTTTTCGTCCACCACCATAGCGTTTGACAATGCTGCCTGTATCATTATAACGATTTATGGTGCGATACACAAACATTTTATTCACTTTCAGATGCCTGAGCTGACGAACAATAGCTGGTTGTGATTTTCCACTCAAATATAACGCAATCACACTATTACGTTTGAATTCCATTTCGAATAAATTTTGTTCTATAAAACTTAGACGCAAATGCTTGTGGTAGCTTGTAAACAAAAGAGCAAAATAAATGTCTGATAAAAAAACGGAAGTTACTTATGACTCGACCTAATATTTAGTATCTGAGATCGCACTAGACCAGGGGTCGGCAACCTTTTGAGTCGGAAGAGTCAAAATTTCAAAGTTTTTAAAGAGCAACAAAATTTTTTCTTGCCAACAATAAATAGTACTCGCATAAATAAAGTTTTTTGATAAAAAAAAACTAATCTATTTATTCATAAGAAAAAATATCTATTTATTCATATATAAGTAGTGTTTTTCACAACAAATTAGACAATATATATATGGCATTATTAGATAATTACTTGTTATTTAAGTAAAAAATTAAAACAATTAAACATTTACTTACAACCCTAACTTGTACTTCAATAACAAACAATTGAGCAAACAAATTCAATGGGAGCGATGGCTTTGCATGGTTATTCAAGTAGAAAATTAAAACTTTACTAAACAATGTAACTTGTACTTAAAATAAAAAAACAATAACATACATTTGAGCAAACAAATTCAATGGGAGCGTTGGCTTTGCATTGTTTTAGAAAGTTTGGATAAATTTGGCTCATAACTTGTTGTTTTAAGTTTCAAACACGACTCTAAATTTTCATTTGTTAGTTGGCTTCTTACTTTACTTTTAATTATATTCATGCAAGAGAACGCTTGCTCGCACGAATATGTCGATCCGAAGATAGTCAGCACTCCAAATGCCAACTTCTTCACCTCACTGTAGCAATCTGGAAGACTATTCCATGCGTCGAATATAAGTTCCTCAACTCGCGGCATTTCTTTCAAAGCTGTCCACTTTTGTTGCGTTACGTACATACATTTCTGGACCTCCAACTCTTCCAACTTGCTTTTCAACTCTGTAAATTTTCCACTCCACAAAGCTTTACTTTTTAAATCGATCAATTGCATTTCTAGAGATCCAGTATCAATTCCAAATGGCTCAATGTGGATTTCGTTACTATTTGTGTTGAGAGGATTTACTATGAATGCTAGAGTGGTTTTGTTGGTTTTGAATTGCTCAAATCTGTCAGCAAATTCATCTTTAATTTTTTTTATAACTGTGCTGAAGTAATTCGTGTCAACAGTTGCACTGGTTTTATCGCGATATTGCTTTAGAAATTGAAAATGAAGTAATTTACCGCTCTGAATATCTTCTGCAAAAAGAATTAATTTTTCTTCAAAACAAACCAATTCTTCTACCAAAACATAGGCTGGGTTTCCCTTTCCTTGCAGTTTTAGATTCAGCTCATTTAATTTCGCTGTGATATCCACCATAAAGTAAAATTTTTGCAACCATTTGTCGTTCTCTAATTCAGGGTGATTAATGCCTTTTTCATTTATGAATGTATTTATTTCATTCAAGCACAAAGCAAAACGTTTCAACACCTTACCTTTGGAAAGCCATCGCACTTTATTGTGAAGAAGGAGATCGGAATACTGAGTCTCCATTTCGTTTAAGAATTCTTTAAACTGACGATGGTAGAGTGCTTTTGACAAGATGCTATTAACAATCTTGATTACCAAATTCATGACCTCAACTATTTCGGCCGGAAATGTTTGGGCACAAAGCGTTTCTTGGTGTATTATGCAGTGAAACGTAAGAATTTCGTGGTTTATTTTGCTCTGAAGAATCGTTGTTGCCCCTTTATTTTTTCCTGTCATACTTCTGGCTCCATCAGTTGCTATTGAAACGATTTTATTTAAATCGATCTTATTGTCTTCAAGGCATTTTTGCACGGCATTCGCTATATCTTCCCCTCTAGTTTGTCCCGAGAGCGGTAGCAATCCTAGAAGTTCTTCTTTTGGACCTTGGGAAGACATATACCTGACAAAATGGGTAACTTGTGCCGTGTCTTTTATGTCGCAAGACTCATCTATAGCAAGTGATAAGGCAGAAGAAAGTTGAATATCTTCCACCTGCAAATATGTTACATTTGAAGACATTTTAGCTATTCTATCTTGTACTGTTTTAGCGGATAGTGGCAAATCTTTTTTTTTTTCAAGATTTCTGGTTTGTTTTTGAAATTACGAAACAGTTCTTCAGATGCACGTATGAAGCAATCTTTGACATACTCACCATCTGTGAATGGTTTGTCTTTTTTTGCAATTTCTAGTGATACCGCGATGCTTGCCAGATTAACATTACTTGTAGATTGCGTCCAGTTACTTATAATGGAACTTGATTGTTGTTTTTGTTTTTGGAGCTCGTCGACAGCTTTTTTCGTTCTTCGCCGGCTGGATATTTACTAGCAAACTGAGTATGTTTTTTAGTTAAGTGTCTCTCTAAATTTGATTTCTTGTTGTGTGCGAGTTTTTCGTGGCAAATGAGACAAGTCGGAAGGCCATCTGAGTTGCATATGAAAGCGAACGACTCCGTCCAATCCCGATTGAATTCTCGATGCTCTTTTTCAGTTCTTCTCTTTTTTTTGTAGATGTCATGCTTGCGGTGAAGCTGTAATAAAGAATTTTTTAAATTATTATTTAGGTATCCAAAACAGCAGATGACAAGTTTTATAATTATTTACTATGTCAACGTATACCTAAGTAAATACAGTGACTCCCAAAAATATTCGGACACACCGGTACGACTAACTTTACGGCTTGATATTTCAATTGTTTACAAATCAATTGCCCTAGGTATTTTTTCTAATAATAAGTCATTTATTACTGTTGAGTAACATGTATAATTTATTTGAAAAATTTGCATACATTGCATAATAATTGTTATTAAAAGAAAAACTGTTTCACTTTTGGCTCACAAAAATATTCGGACAACATTAATTTTTACCATTCATTTAATGTAATTTTAGTATTATAAAATAATTTTAATACTTCGTGGCGTAACCTTTTTGTTTCAGAACGTGCCTTAATCTATTTGGCATATTATTTATAATTTTGTTTAAATATTGCACTGTTATATTCGACCATTTAGTTTTGAGTCTTTATTTTAATTCTGCCATTGAAGAAATTGCAGTTTGCCGATTTTTTCTATCCAATTCATCCCATACATTTTCAATAGGATTAAGGTCCGGTGATTGTGGTGGGGGATGAAGAATTTCGGCTATACTTAGTGATCGCCATTTTATCAGCACTGTGAACTAAATTATTTTTTAGTATATTTAAATACAGCGTTTTGTCCATGATACTATCAATGAACACTAAGTTCGCGACTCCGTGTGACGAAATGCAGCCCCAGACCATGACACTGCCTCCTCCGTGTTTCACCGTACCTCTTGTATTTTTGAAAGCAAACTCTTTGTTCGCTTTCCGCTACACCATAGTTCTTCCGTCGGAATTGTATAAATTGAATTTGCTTTCATCGGCAAATATTATGTTTTTCCACCATGTTTCATCCTTAGAAATTAGCTCTTTTGCAAAGCTTATCCGTTTCTTCCTATTTATTTCGTTGATAAATGGTTTTTTTCTAGCTACTCTTCCATTGTAACCAGCTTGCCTCAGCGTTCTCCGAACTGTTTCGGCCGACACTTGTTTGGAGTTTTCTTCTAATAGTTCACTAACTATTTTTGGAGCGCTTATTTGCGGATTTTTTTTTACTTTTCGAATAATTCTGTTTTTGTCCCTCGTGCTTAAGATACTTGGCCTTCCAGTTTGCGGAATGGATTCAATGCGATTCTCCATATGAAATCGTCGAATGATATCCGCAACAGTGCTTTTGCTTATACCAAACATAGCACTAATTTCGCAATAGGTTTTTCCTTTTTCCCGGTGGAAAACTACAAATTGCCGTATATCGAACGTTGTATTCTTTCCTTTGCGACCCATTCTGGAGGAACTCACGCTTGTTACTAAAAGTAGTGAAACGGCAGGGACATCTAATGCTCCTCTAGACGTTGTTTGTAAACAAAACATCCTTGCTTCTTGGAATATCGGGTTACCAGAAAGAGATTAGCGAAGAAATATAATACGTGTCCGAATATTTTTGTGAGTTGAAAATACGACATTATCTGTTTTAATAATTTTTATTATGCAATGTATGTAATTTTTTAAAATAAATGACACACATTTATAAATATTAATAAATGTCCTATTGCCAGAAACAACAACCATAGTGATTGCTTTATAAATAATCAAAATATCAAGCCGTAAAATTAGTCATACAGTAGTGTCCGAATATTTTTGGGAGTCACTGTATGTACATACATAACTTTGAGAAGATAATTCGCTTCCAACTCTTTTACTTGAAACAACAAACTTTACGTCACAGCCAAAGCACTGGTGAAGACGCCAAATTGTCTTGCGTCGAAAGCGAATTAAAACCTAGATAGAACATCCGACGACGGCGTCATTCGAGAGCTTCCGACGGACTGACAACAGTGACGACGCGTGTCACGGGGGAGGGGTGCGGTGAAAAGCGAGTACAAGTGGCTGAGAGATAGAATCGGTGCCTAATCCTCGTTAATCGATTCAGAACGATTTTTAAATGTTTTTTTTTTTTTTGATAAAATAAATAATATTTGCGTATGGAAGTAAAGAGCCGCAGCTTTACATCCAAAGAGCCGCATGTGGCTCGCGAGCCGCAGGTTGCCGACCCCTGCACTAGACTGATGAAGTGGTCTCTACTGATGTTGGATACAGAATGTATAAATTGTCGTGGTACTGGCAATATCTACAGGTTCGTGTGTTGCTTGAATGGTGTGTTGGAGTGGTGGATGTATTTGTACATGATTGGTGTTCTGAGTTGGTGTGGGTGTGGCAAAATTTGTCTGTAATGTTGGAAGTGAGAACGATGCGCTGAAATTCCCCTTCTCGAAGTAGACCTGGAATTCTTGGAATCGATGGTCAGGAAAAACCGTGAATTAATAAAAATACGCGAGTGTCCCGCGCGTGTTTTGCAGCTGTCCAAGAACCCCAGGTTATGGTCATCATCGACGTGTAACGGCAATTTGGGAACAAAAGGCCGCGGGTCGGTCCTTGGCTGAATGCGCTGGTAAAATTCCCTACCATAAATGACTCGATTGCTATAGCCACGATTTTACTATAAGCACGTTTCAACAATGTGACTCGGAATGTGGAATACTGTTGCAATGTTCTTGTATTAAAATCTTTACTTCGTCACTTAATTTTACAATCTGATTTCCGTGTTTGCCCCGTTTATCATTCAGAGTTTCTTCATTTAATATTTTTTTTTGTATGATTTCAATTCGTTCTTTCCCCACACCGAAAACATTGCAAATAAAACCTTTACAGACAATAATGTCATGGCCTTCAAAAGGACAATAAAAATTCCATGGAATCCGTTTACAATCGTGTGTAGAATTCTTTTTTTTCAGCATTTGACTTAACAAAATATTTTCTGCTTGGTAATCACTACATTTCCAAAAGTCGTTGTGCATGTTTTTCTGTTTTAGAAAGTCAATTTTCAAGAAACATTTCTTCGGGCAACAGGTCTGCATCTCGCTAAAACTGCTTTTTAGAGACGGTTTTCCCTGACCGTGATTTGTATTCCAATCCCTACAAAGGTTTTACTTTCACATTATTATTTACATTTATTATTACTAGATATAGTTGTTATTAAACCTTTACTACAGTTACTATTAATATTAGACATTATTATTTAGATTCGTATTATTCGACGAAGTATTCATAATGGTATTTAAAAAAACGATCCTGTTTGAATAAAATATTGTACAAATAAATTACCTTATTTCTGCAAAGTTTTGTGACATTTCTGTTCCACATGTTTTCATTTTTCGCCTTTTTTCGGTCTCTGCGAATTAGTATTCGGCATAATTAATCACAATTTTAGTTGATTTTAAGACAAATTTATTTTAGAACAAATTTAGTTAATTTATATTGCCGCGTATGTAAACTAGTAATATAAAGTTATTAACAGACCTTTCAGAAAAATATGACGCAAATTCTAGCAGTACTATTCCATTACGTTCTATCGATGTTAACTGTTACAGCGTCCTAAACAAAACAGTTGCTAAACAATATTTCCGAGTCTTTCTTGTTTGACTGAGGAACGTTGCGTTCGCGATGTCCCTTATGTATTTATTAATCAATGTGAAAATTTGTGAATCTTCCTTATACATTAAGGAACAACTTTCTCGCTGCAAGTTACATGTACCTCAAAATTGCCTCGATACTTTTTATCGGCGAATGTCGGAAAGCATAGGTTTCACCCAGTACGTTACAGCTTCGCTAGAGTTTTCTGAACTTATTGTTTTAAGTCTCATGACGATCCGTTAATATTTACTCAAGTTATCGTTTATGTTTTAAAAAATATTGCCTTTGGACGAAGACAAATTTTTCGTTTATAATTCTTATCTCGAATAATAATCATTGAATAAAAAAACTGTAAATAGAAAAACTGTGTGTCGTGACGTGCCTTACTACACTATATTTTTTAAAATCCAATTTAACAACATTTAATTTTCCAATATTTTGTAGCATGTGGACAATACTTTTTCGCATTTTCGAGCTTTAGTTCCTTTGTTGTACTCAACCCTTCAATTGTTTCCGGTATACGGGCATCATTTTCTTCGACTTCTACGGAGTTATGTATTGAACTAAGAATCAGTACTTTTCTGTTGGGTCTAGCTTTATAAATTGTCAAAGTGCAATTATTTGAACGATATATTAGGTTGTAACATATGAAATGTCCGATTTTTAAGGGTAACTTTAAATGAACACAACTTTTTTTCTAATTAATGTATTTAATCGAAATAAGAACCATTCGATTCTATAAATTTTTGCCAACGGGTTACAAGTTTTCTGATACCTTTTTGGTAAAAATCCAACGTTCTAGTGTTAATGAACTCTAGGACGGTGTCATCCACATTCGTCCGATTTCTGAAGGTTTTCTCATTGAGGAAGTTGCTTAGATGTTTAAAAAAATGAAAATCTGTTGGTGAAAACACGCAGCTTGTGCATCGTCATCTGTGCCACGTGCGGTCGAGCATTGTGATGCAGCAAAATTGGCCCCTTTCGGTTGATGATTATCGCTGATTTTTCTCTCAATTTTTCGTGCATTTTATCGATTTCGGTGCAATACTTTTCGGCTGTTATGGTTTCTCCAGGGTTTAAAAAACTATAATGGATTACACCGGCCATTGACCACAAAACCGTGAGCATTATCTTTTGTGGTTGTAGAGCAGGTTTCGGCATATGTCGTGGCTGTTCATCTGTATCTAGCCATTGTGCAGAACGTCGTCTGTTGTCGTATAGAATCCATTTTTCGTCACATGTGACAATGCGATCCAAAAACGGATCATTTTGGTTCCGAATCAGTAACGAATTGCATATTTCGTAACGACAAAACTTCTGCCAATCGGTCAATTCGTGCGGTACCCATTTATCCAACTTCTTTTTTTTACCAATTGAACCCAAGTGGCGTGAAATTGTCATGGCACTTACGTCAAATTTTTGGGCAAGTTCTCTAACCGTTGTTCGAGGATTTTCTTCAACAGCGAGTTTCAAATGGTCATTGTTAATGCTCATCTCTGGCCTTCCACGAGGTTCACTTTCAAGGCTTTCATCGCCGGCTTCAAATTTCTGATACCATCGACGAACTGTACGTTCATTTACTGCATCATTGCCAAATGCAGCGTTGATATTTCGAGCAGCTGTCGATGCATTTTTAACCACTTTTCCACTCGTATAAGAAAAGGACGCGAAAATCACGAGCATTCATAATGGAAATCAAACAGTAAATTTCTTAGATTAGATGCACATGCAAAACAAGTGAAGATCGAATTTAACAAAGGAAACTCTGCTCTTGAAGGTACATGTAAAATATCCCTAAAAACTTTAGTATTTTTGGTCATAACAAAATTTAAAGTACCGATAAACCAAAATCGGACATTTCATATGTTACAATCTAATAATTTTGTTGAGAAACGTGTCATATTGTCGTTTTTCTGTTTCGCCAATTTTGGTAGCTCCCTTCTATTTGCGCGAATTGTTTCAACAACCGTAGCTTTATTTGCTAAAAAATTAGTCGCTATTGACACGTTTGAAAAAAAATTGTCCGTGGTTATATTTCTTCTACATCCTGTATACGGTTCTACTAATTTCAGAGTGACAAACTCTCCAAGCTGAACCGAAGGTCTACTCCTCTCATCTTTTCCCAAATATGGAAAGCCGTTTATTATATATTTGCTGTTCACATCGGACGCTTACCAGAATTTGATACCACATTTGTCCGGTTTATTGGGCATGTATTGAGTGAATCTACACCTTGCTTTTGTTGGAAACAATTGTTCATCGATAGTCATATATGGTCCTGGTTTATAACAGTTTTAACTGTTTTCAACGAATTTGCACCAAACTTCGAAAATCAAAGCGAATTTATCGGTTTGTAAGCGTTGGCTTGGTTGATTGCTGTTATTAAATCGAATAAACTTCATAATTTCCGTAAAGTCATTTCTGCTCCTAGTGTTTGCAAAAAATGCCGGACCTCATTTTTTGTTCCATAGAAGTGATATGTCTATATTTATTGCCTCATAGGCGTCTCGTACATACAAGAGTGCAATAAATGCATATAACTTTGCAGCAGATAGATCCCATTTAGATCCTCATACTCCAAATGCTTCTGTTTCTGTGCACATTCTAATATGTTCGATTATATTATTTCCAATAATATTGTTCTTTCCAGCACGTCCAGTTTTTGAAAAAATTGCAAATTTTCAAATTTGGAATTGTGTTGTATTGTTACAGTAATAGTTATGCAATTTCTTTTGACACGAAATAATTCTCTGGACTCTTCCGAACAAAGTGATATAAATTATTATTATAATATAGACATCTAAATATGTTTAAGTAATGTTTAACACGTTCGGCGCCGCGTCACCCATATTGGGGTGACGGTTATGCTTCCGTGGGGGCCCCGTCACCCAAATATATTTTATTAATTTATATTTAAGATAAAATATTACATTATCTACGTCGCATGATATTCATCGAAACAGTCCAAGCACATCTGTGGCGATTTTGGGCAATTCAAACAATACGTTGTCGTTTTTTTAACGTTTTTCCTCGCTTGTTGGCGTTCGACAGTTTGCCTCTTCTGTTGGTAAAACAGGACGCACATCCTTCTTACAGGCTTGTTCTGCTGATTCTTACGAATCTCCAAGTGGTGAGACACTTTCCTCCTTTTGTGTCTATTAGTGTCGGGCATAGTATTTTCCGAGGACAACCATTCTGTGATTAAAAGTTCCCGGAATTTTCTTATCTCTATTTTTTTTTGTGTAGCTCTCTGATACACGATATGTGCATTTACGAACGTTGTTCCTAAAAGTAAATGTAATGCTAATTTGCGATACCACTTGATGATTTTTCGTATGTTTATTGCATATGACACCATCTGGTCGCTCCTGTCGATGCCAGTTTTTCCAATATTGTACTCCATTATCGCCAAAGGTTTTATTTTCGGAGGACGGCCGCGATGGGTAGAATCCGAGCTTGGAGTCATGATGGGTGCATGTTGATTTTCATTATGATCTTCTCGTGCCACCATTTCACCTCTTTTCTCAATCACCTCTTTTCACTCATGAATGGTGAAAATTTTCTCATCCGAGAAGACAATGTTTGGAATTTCGCCACTCGCAGCCAAGCGCTTCAACACTTTTGCTCTGTCCAATCGAACTTTCATCTGCGCTGCATTGAGGTCATGTACTTTTTGTATTTTGTAGGGCTTGAGTTGAAGTTCAGTTTTCAGTATCTGTTGGATGCTCCAACGCGACACGTTCAGTTCTTTAGCCATTTTATTGGCACTCCGCTTCGGATTTCGCTCGATTCTCTTCTTTACTTTTCGGACTATTTCTGCGTTAGTTGCTGTTTTTTTCCGTCCACCACCATAGCGTTTTTTAACACTACCAGTATCGTTGTAACGATTTATGGTTCGATGCGCAAACATTTTGTTCACATTCAAATGCTGGAGCTCACGAACGATAGTTGGAACTGATTTTCCAGCTAAATATGCAGCAATGACAGAATTACGTTTCAAATCCATCACTAATAACTTTTTTTAAGTCGTGATATACAAAAATGCTTCTACACGCTTGTAGATAACCTAACGAATTGTCAATATGTGAAATTGGAGCTGGATTGCATCAATTGTTTTTCAGCCGCAACGGTGTGAAGTTGGTAACAGTTCAATTCAGCCACCCTGTACTTGAGATATACGTTCTCCATTGGGATCACATTCTTCCATAATAGTCAAAAATTTGTCAAGATGCGTGAAGGCTTCATTCATATTTTTAATTGTCAAAGTTTTGACGTTTTTATCAGCTTCCTCTTCCTCACTTTCATTGTGTATTTCACTGTTACTCAATTGTTGCTCAATTAAGTATTCATTTGACAGCGGTGCTGAGTGAGATTCAATCAACTCATTAACATCTTCTTTGTTGACGTCCAAGTTTAGTTCATTCATTAAGGTAACTATTTCATCTGTGAGAGTTTCCGGTGTTATTGTATTCGTCGTGCAATACAATAATCGAAGCCGCTCTTTAAGTGTAAATTTCGTTTTGTTGTAAAAGTACCGTTTTATTTAAAGTGTTTTTAAGTACTCAAAGAGTAGAAACCTTACACGCTTTATTGACTATTCTTTGAACACAGAGGATTAAACAGTTGAATCTTTAAAAATGTGCGAAATAGCGAATTGTACGAAAGTAGAATGTGCGAAAGTCGAGGGCCGCCTGTATCTTGGCCTGGTGAAAAGACTTTCTGATAATTATCCGTCAATATGTTTACAAGTGGTAAAACTTTTCCAAGTCTGCTATTTTGTTCTATTATTTCATTGTTGGCAAAATGCAAGTTTGCTAACAGTAACTCAAAACGATTGCGGGACATTGTGCTGCGCGGAAATGGAAAATTGTATATAGGATCCGTTGACCAACATCTCCTGAGCGGTGTTTGTACTAGATCCATCCAAATCATCAGTCCGATAAATTTTTTAATTTCTTCGGAAGTGGTGGGTTTCCATCTATTCTGTCTAGCGTAATCAGTCGTTTCACGTTCAAGTAATTTCTGCTCTGCATATCTATTAGTTTCTGTGACTAAAAGGCTTATCACTGTTTCATCCAAGAATACCGAAAGAACTTCACTTGGGCTAATGTCAGACGGCAAATCCAACAGAAGCCCACTTTTTCCGGTGAACGGAAATGATTGTTGCCTGTTAGCGAACTCAGAAAATACACTGCAATTTGTCGGTATTATTTTAGAGTCACAGATGTTGTTCAATTAGTCCCTTGATTTTGCTATAAAAACTATATATTATATGTGAACCAAACATAGGTCGTTATAAATGATTGCTGAAAATATCATCCAAGCTTATGTGTCAAATACTGTGAAAATATTAATTGATACTAAAAAAAAGTGAATTTCAGAACTGTATGTAAATATTAGAATATTCTTATAACGAAAAAACATGAGATGAAAATTATATTGTTAGTTAAAGCACCAACAGTTACTTATTAAAATACTTCAATAAATAACCCCACGTCCAGCAGTACTATCACATATCTCATGAATTATTGGCAGAAAAACAAACTCGAACGAATTTAACACATTGACAGCCGGCCCCGTGAAAACGCGGGTTTATGAGTCTGTCGCTTGAGTAGCTGTTTCACGATGATGTGGATTTTTTTTGCTGGTATGAGTGTCTTACACATCGATTTGTATTTACTTGCCATGGTTACGCCGATCTTCATTTGTCATACTCTAAAGACAAAACGTACACAATGGTTCAGAAACAATCCGGGCAAGAATCACTCTCAAGCAGTGTATTCCGCAAACAGTATATCTTTCGTACGCTTATGTTTTTGGTTGAACAGTGTAACAAGTTTTTTTCTTCTGTAACTTTTTACCCATATAATATGAGTGAAATTATTAATGAGCATATTGCTGACTTTCTATCAGAATATTCGATACATTCAGAAGATTCTGATATAGAAGTCGAGGACAGCGATAGTGATGTGGGTCCAAGAAGAAGATCAAGAGCTATTCCACTACAGCATTCAAGCGATTCCGATGATTCCAGTGATTGTGAAATGTCCACAGAATCGCATCGTTACAGTGGAGTATGGTCAGATGTCGATAAAATTCCTAACATACCAGATTTTACTGGTGAGCCCGGCCCAAAGATTTTTCCTACTAATAAGAAAAGCATAAAAGAAGTCGTCGAATTGTTTATTGGCAATGATTTGTTTCAATTAATGATCAATGAATCCAACATCTATTACCAGCAAAATAAGGACAAGATGAGTGAGAGGAAGAAAATGTCAAAGTGGCGTGATATTACTCTAGCCGAGATGAAAAAATTTCTTGGTATAATTATAATGATGGGCCAGGTAAAGAAAGATGTAAAAGATGATTACTGGTGCTCCGATTTTTATACGAGAACCCCATCGTTCTCCACTATAATGCCACGTAATAGATTTCGCCAGATTTGGAGGACGTGGCATTTTTCAAACAATCAAACAATAACCGGTTCTAATAAGCTCGAGAAGATTCAGCCCATTCTGAGCTATTTATTAGATAAATTTAAATCGCCTAGCTTAGCTATTTATTAGATAAATTTTGATACGCCTAGGAAAGAACTTTCGCTTGATGAATCCATTATTCCATGGCGTGGGAAATTATCTATAAAAACATACAATCCGGCAAAAATAATAAAGTACGGCCTACTTTGCCGTATGCTATGCGAAGCTAGAACCGGATATGTTTCCAACATAGAAATATACTGTGCGGAAGGCAAAAAATTGGACCAGACAATTATGTCATTACTTGATAAAAATATATGTTTGGGACACCACTTAAGCATGGACAACTATTATAATAGCATTAAAACCGCAGAATTGCTTATGACAAATGGTACACGTGTTTGTGGTACAATTAGAGCAAATAGGGGTGTTCCCGAGTCTTTACGGCATCTCAGATTGAAAACTGGAGAATATAGATGTAAAAGAAAAGGTGAAGTTTTGGTACAGGCGTGGAAGCCGAAACAGAATATCGTATACATGGTTTCCACGATACATTCGGGAGAATTAATGAAAACAAATAAAATACACTGGAAAACGAAACAAGAAATAATAAAACCGCATTCCGTCATAGAATATAATAAATATATGATGGGTGTAGATTTGGCAGATCAGTATTTATCATATTATTCCATCATGAGAAAAACGGTGAAGAGGACAAAGAAGACAGTCTTGTTTCTTTTAAATTGCGCAATGTTTAATGCATTTAGATTATATATTGAATTGAATGGCAACATTATAAAATATAAACGATTTTTACATACTGTTGGACGTTCTTGGATCGAGGAATTCGCAAATACTCAAGATGTATTAAATGATACTTCTAGTACTACTCATTCTGATACTTCAAGCACTTCTGTACTTGTTCCTACACCTCGCACACCAAAATTTGATAGCCCCCAGACACTTTCGGGTGATATGAAGAAACATAAAGTTATCAGAATTCTTGGATCAGGAAAAAAAAACCGATACGTACGACGTCCGTGTAAAGTTTGTTCTGCTAGTAAAAAAAGAAGCGAGAGTAGCTTTATGTGTGCTGAATGCTTAGTACCTTTACATCTTGGACAATGTTTCGAGAAATACCACACTTGCCTTAAATATTAAAACTTTTGTTTTCTGTTTACGTTATATATATGTAATAATCCACCATGAAATGAGAAACTGTATTTTTATATTTTTAATTACCGTTAAATTGTATATGACGAATATGAAAATAAAATGTACTATTTTACGAAAATATATAATGTTTTAAATATTTTTTTTGGCTATTCAGTAATCAGAAACAAACGGATAAGGCCGGCGTTCGGGGTTTAAGTGGCCGATACGTTGGCGGCGCTCGGGCTTTAAATGTCTCTTAGGTCGCCGGCTGTCAATGTGTTAACATTACAACCTGTGTCAATATATAAAATTTTATTGAAAAATCAGCGTTAAACATTAAGATCTTGCTTTGTTGGAAATTCAGATTATATTCATTTGTCATTACTTGGAATAAATAGGGACTTCCTAATTCTGTTAATTGCAATTCAACTACAAAAAAGTAACAACTCTGTAAAGTAAGAGTATGTTAATGATGAAAACGAGGAACTATAAATTAATAGTGTCCATCAACTTATGTTGAACATTATGACAAAATTGTTACACAAAATTGTAACGTAACATTATCATTTCATGTAGTATTCTCCTAAAGTGTAATTGTTAACGATCTAGTTAAACTAAGAATAATCAAATTACGTAAAAGTTAGGACAAGTAAGAATGTATGTTTAGAATATTGATCTTAAAATTTTCTAATTAGTATATTATTCGCTAGAAAGCGCTAAACATTATCTGTGTTCTTTTTGTTTAGGAATAGAGTAACGTGTGTTCTTCAGATTGCATATTTGTACGAAGAGTGCATAGCTGTTCATCTTAACTTCTATTTTATTGTCAACCTAGGAAGATAAATGTCGCTTAAAGGATGTATTCTATTAAGGACTGCACGTATATGGAGAACTATCTGTTATTATTTGAAGTGTGATGTAGCAAACAAGAAAAAGTAAGATTCTAGCAAGTCAATAACAAAAATTTACAAATATTTTATGTATGATTGTATCTACTTATTTATTCTTAAGCGTTATCGTAGATAGTGAATTACATGTGTTTATATTAAACCATTTGTTGTGTATGTGTAAATAATTTACGTCAGTCACTCATTTAATAAATAAGAATCATTGATAATCCCAAAGTCATCTTCTGTAAACCTAAGCATATTTATTGCTCTCTATATATAGATATATATATATATACATATACAGGGTGTCTCCACCCTCTGCCACCCTTAATTATTCTGATTTGTCGGGGTACAAAAAAATAGTTCGGGAGAAAGTTAGTCTATTTGGGGAGATTAGGCTATGAGATTGAAGGTCATATCTTCTGAGATTTCTCTAATGGTAACGTTTGTTTAAAATGGAATGCCCTATTTTTGTGTTTGCCATTACCTTGGGCTGAAAATTGCGCACGTAACTAGTCGAGGTGGAAGCTCACAGAAAATGAATTGCAGAAATAAAATAAACGCTATAATCGCATTATTTATTATTTTAGTGCATGCTCAAAGAGTTGTCACTGTTTTTAAAATTTTTAAATGACAACCAAATTTAATGTGTATATATTTATTATTTTTATTACCCAAAAATTAGTCACTACTGTCTTTAAAAAAATATAGGGCGGGCGTTATAATCTAATATATCTCCTCTTTGTAATGGTAAATAAAAAAATAGGTCACTCCATTTAAAAAAACATTACCATTAGAGAAATCTCAGAAGATATGACCTTGAGATGACCTTTAATCTCATAACCTAATTTCCCACCTAAAATTCACTAACTTTGTCCCGAACCATTTTCTTGTATCGTGACAAATCAGAGTATAATAAGGGTGGCAGAGTTAGGTGGGACACCCCGTATACAGGGTGGGGCATTAACTATGTCCACTTTGAATATTGTCTGTATTTGTAATAATATGAAACAATGTTATATACTGAAAATGTGACACATTTTCTGCGCAGATGAAGGCATAGAGGAGATTTCAAGGTCATCTCTATTTTTCTTAATGGAATACTATATTTTTTTCGCGATATGATAGTCGGTGTTCAGACGACTTCAGCGAGCTATCATTGAAGGTCATGCAAGGTCAAATGTGGTAGTAAAATAAACTTTCTTACATTACAGGAGATGTTCGAAGTGATGACCGTTTGCGTCAATGCAATCTTCGTATCCCACCATCGCGTGAATGCCTTATCGTTTCTGAACTTATTCTAGTACATGCTATATTATTTCATAGGAGACTTTATTAGAAAATGTACCACTAAATGTTCGCCAAATGATGTGGTTACAGCACGACGGGTGTCCAACACATTATGCTCGGAGAGTAAGAGATGCACTGAACAAACTTTACCCAAATAAATGGATAGGACGTGGAGGATTTATTTCTTGGTCACCTCGTTCTCCAGATTCAACCCCATTAGATTTTTTTCTCTGGGGAGCATTGAAAAATGCTGTTTATCAAAAAATACCCACTGTACCAGAAAATATGAAACAACAGATAATTACAGCATGTGCTAGAATAAATTCAGAAACGATAAGACATGCACGTGATGCAGTATGTGTCACAATATGCCCCCCTCTATACCGTGTAAGTTTTGTGTATAACATTTTTTCATATGATTACAAACAACGGCAATATTCAAAGTGGACATAGTTATTGCCCCACCCTGTATACATATACATATGTATATATATAAACATATACATATACATTTGTATATATATAAACATGTTCATGTACATTTGTATATATATAAACATATACATATGTATATATCAATTGTAAATAAGAACATTGTTAATAAGCGTGTGCAAAATAAGAAATAATATGTATATCGTGCAAATTTGATTTGATATTATTAAGGCACCGAATGTACTGTATAAAATAGCCTATAGATGAGAAAAGAGTGATTTTTATTAAAATATATTTTTTACACTGTACCGTTTGAAAGTAAGAGGCAACAATTTTCTACGATTAATAGAGAAACGCAGCGTGTTTTAATAGAAACTTTCTTCATCTGTTATTTCAGAATTGACATCAAACTCGCATAATGTAAATGACATTTTATTATTCCTAACAAGTGTATTAATGCAAATAATTAGGTACTATATGTGCAGTTATAGTATTAGTGTTTTTAAACGTTCGCTAATTACGATCATTTAAAATATTCACTTCAGAACATTGTGATAACTTTTTAATTTATTTTTTTCATTAGAAACCTTATTATGTGAGTAAAAAATATTTCTAGAAGTTTCTTGCATTTTAATCCGTATTCTTCTTCTTATTTAAGGTTTCATTAAATAACAGTTGACTATGATTACACCAACATATACTTTACCTTATAATAAATGGCATGTAAAATCCATATATTAGTACATCATAAATTTATATTATCAATATGTTGATCCACATATTGATGCATTAACAAATATAAACTTAGATTGCTTCCGATAATATGTTTGATACATAAAGTGGTATGGTGTATAGTATTAAGAGAGTGTAAGTGTTTTTTTTAATTCAATAAAAAAAACATACACGCATATATTTATATCAGCTTCCTTTGGTAGAAATTTTGATATCGAACATACTACGAAATATTTCCGAGAATTTAAAACATACAATACTGATTAATGTAAAGAGCTACCTTTCAAATTATTACATGCGTGCTATGATTTATGTTTGGTTCTCATGCCATAGAGATTATCTGTTAGCGTTTATTATGACAGCAAGAAAATGCTTCGTGTTAGGGAGATTAAAATCGCTGTATTTTTTCTTTTATATGCCTTCACGCATACATTACAAATATCAACTCCAAGAGTTGAATACACACCATTGTTATTGATAATTGAAGTCTTAAAACTGTTAAACTTAAACTTTATCTGTCATTAAAAATGTGATATCCAGAAAGACTTTTACTGCCTTATTAAGATTAAGTGAGCCACTCATTGTAGAATAACACGAATTTTTGAAAACTAATCCAGTGAAATGCCCTACATCTTATACATGTATTGAAATAGTATTAAAAATTTAGATAATATCATATATTCTTAATTTAATGTACATACATGCAATCATCTTTTAAAAACAGAACAGGTAAAAAGTGTGGTATTAGGCACGATATTATTTGTTTTAAATCTTCCCATTATTTCGTAAATGTTTACTAGTGTTATTCTATAAAGAAACTGGATAATCTGTAAATGTTAGTGTTATAATGTTTGATTTATTTAAATTAATTTTGTATGAATGTAGTAAATGCAGATGGAACTCCAGAACAGAAAACACTACTTTTCTCAATAAAATACAGAATACTGCAGAGAAATATAAGAACGTTTGCTGTATTTTTACTGTCATGTGCATCATTCGTTTTAGTTAGGTTTGACGTTATTGTATATACTATTTGTACAATACCATCACATTGAACCATCTGTAAGTTACTGCGTAAATTACTATTCTGTACGACTGTACCATTTGTATGACACAAATAGGCATATATGGTATGGACATAACGGAACAAGAACCTCAAATATTAATACGAAACTTCAATGATATTTAATTCACGTAATATTTCAAATGAATCGAGTCTCTTATTTCAGAAAAATAAAGAATAAAATATTTTTATCGTAAATGTGTAGTCTTATTTTGTACCACCTTATACCCTATACGTTTTCAAAATAACCGAACCAAACTTAGTTTTTTCTAATTCAATTATCCATTTATAGAAAAAACGCATGACACTTTTGATTTCCGTTGATCTTCGTTTAAAAAGAAACACTGAACGAAATCAACTCGATCACTTATAAAATCTTATAGAAATAGTTAAACATTAGTGCCTAATATCGTAAGCATTATATTCGCTCTCAATATATTTCTAATTTGTATTAAATTAGTATTAAACTTCTAATTTGTATATCCGACATGGAAATCGCCATTATTATACAATATGGATTCAATCATAGCTTTAATACTAGAACTACCAGCATTGAATGTATACTAAATTAAATTGTATAATACATAACATACAAAATATATAAAACAACCTAGTATAATATTTCATAAAATAAAATCGGTATTAAATTAAAAGCCCACATAAATTCCGTGAGAAGCATGCACCATTATAACTTCAGTAATAGTAAAATAGTAAATCTGTAATCCGTCATTTTGACAGCTTTAGTAGTTCTAGTATTAATATACGTATATTTTTGATTATAAACTTTATTCGAAATATATGTATAATATAGATTGATATGTACACATCAATCTACATATATTATACATACATATACTTACATATTCTAAATAAAACTTCGATATTTTTCATTTGATAATTTCTCATGTGTTATGCATCTATTTTTTTTAAATAAGTAAAATGTTTATATACAATTACAATAGTAGTTGTATATAAAAATCGAATGTTAATTCGACTTTATTTTATCATCTGAACGATCGTCTCCAGTTTAGCAGCTATGGTATTGACAAGAAAAATTTTTGCCGTAAGTATTCTTTTATTCCATATGTGACCGTAAATCTCAAGATCATAATTTCTGTATCGCAGAATTACTATTAACAGTGTATGGAAGGGATTAAGAGGAGTATACGATAGATAAAACGAAATCTTTCTGAGTGGAAGTCCTTTCGAGATTCAAAGGTAACTGTTTTTTCTTAATGAAATAATATATCTTTTTATAACACGTTTGTAGTACATCTTTTTATGTATTATATTATACACTTTATGTGGTATACTTTGCTCGCTGAACATCTCTTGCTAGAGAAATTTTTAAAAAAGTGTATTAATCCCCTAAGAATAGTCCTTTAGGGTCGAAAATAAATAATATACATTTGTTTAGTCTTCATTGATAAAGAATAATCAAAACACACTACAACTTCCAAAATTGAGAAACAAAATTTCAGTGTATTTCTTTTTTTTTTTTCGAAAACCGTTCGTCGTAAGAAAAAAGTAATATAACATAAAAAATGCGTCCTGTCTAGATCTACAAGTTTTGTCTAGTGGGTTTTCTGATATAATCAATAGTTTAGAAGATAATCGAAAGAAACCGATTTTATGAGTATTTAATGAATTATTTTAATGTTTAAGAGCCTAGGTCACGTTTTCACTGATTTTGCACAGATTATGTTTTTATTAATTGGAACTATTCTGTGGGGTGCAGCGAAAAATAAGTCGAAAGTAAGAGCCACCCTAATGTACAGTCAAACCTCGGTCAAACCTCGATCAAAGGTCGTTCATAAACCGAAATGTTCGTAAACTGAAACTATTTTCCGCATAAAAATTAATATAAAATGAATTAATCCGTTTCCGGACCCCATATGATTACTTACAGTGACCGAAATAATGATAGGTTTACTATCCGCGTTGGCTGGTTTACTGTGTTTATTTCTGTTTACGTTTTCGGAAACGTATTGTGCCGTTTGTTATTGTTGCACAAGAATGTGCCCTACCCACTGTGTAAGCAGTCACTCGAATATCAAAAGCGTTAATGTAAAGACGTACTTCTTTAGGAAACATATTCAAAAGTATCGTGTAAAGGATACGAAATAATCTTAGGTTCACGGTGAAATATTTAAAAAATACTTTTGTCAGTGCAATTTTTTAAACATTTTTGTATGGTAAGTACAATGATTTATATTCTTCAAACATTTTGAAAAATAGTTTATGTTCGTTTAATACTTTTAAATCATAATGGGTCATAGAAAACCGTTAAATGGTAGTGAAGGGTCAAATTATTGCTTTCACCAATATGGGTCTCTTAAACAGAGAAATTTCAAGGTGGATTGAAAGATCATTAAACGTAGTAAACCATTTGTTACAATTAAAAAAATAATACGGCACTAAAAAATCTACGAACCGTCCGAAAAAATGAAGTCAAAGAAAGAAAGGGAAGATTCTTCAAGAAGCACGACAAAATAAACTTAATGAATCTAAAATAAAAGTGAAATTAGACCTGCCAGTTGGTGTTCAATGTGTACAGCAAGTTTTACGATCGTGTAGAACACTTAAATACACTAAAAGAGCGAAACATCCACCATTAACCAAATTCCACAAACAAGAACGTTTAAAATTTGCGGAAAATCACATGTCGTGGACCGAAAAATGGAAAACGGTGATAGTCTCAGACGAGAAAAAATTTAATTTAGATAGCCCTGACGAGTTTCAATAGTATTGGCACGATCTGCGTGACCAGAAAGAAATAAAAATGACAAGAGTCCATGCAGGAGGAAGTGTAATCATTTGTTCTCGAAACTTTATTATCACACCCCGCTTTCTATAATATATGTTACAAGATACGTCTCATAACATATATTCTAATTTCCAATAATAACAAGTATCATTGATTACTTCAAATAAAAATAAATGATACGACTATACAGCATTACATATAATACATTACGATACAATCCTACGAACATTATAGATATGTTACTTTTCATGTAGTCCTTTGAATCTTCAAAATTTCAATTCTGGAAAAATGTATTTATGTAATTTTCAAATATTTTTCTAAGTTTCACGGTAAATGACAGTACAATATAATAATTTAAAGAAAACACTTTTTTTTACATGTTATCCGTTCATTTTTAGTAATCTTACTTAAGTACTTACGGTAAATATAATTTACATATCGAACGCTCTTTTGGAATATAATGAAGCAAGTAGAAACCGTATAGGGCGCAGACGCAACTAGGGCGTTCTGAAAGGTTGTAGTATGAAGTTTACTGGTAATCAATGGCGTAACATAGTATACGTAAAATCACGAAAAATTAGTTAGAGATTGGAATGTATTCGTGATAAGTTTGTACAATATGAAATTCGTAACACGATGTAAAAGATTAACTCAACCACATAATTAAACAATCAACCAAAATTGTTGGCAAACAAAGACATACTGTGTTTATTTTAAAAAGTGGCAAATTATGTTAACAGTGGAGTACAAATAATATGCTGGCAATTGCTTTATTAGATTTCGTTAATTAAAACATTTTAACCTACAGAACTAATGGAGTGAGAAACGATAAATTTACAAACAGAACTGCAATAAAATCGCTATGAGAGTGCATGTGATACAAAATTTAGTAAATAGTTAACGATGAATACATCAAGTATGAAGCATGTCGTAACCTTCGACGAAAAATGTAAGGAAGGTAAGTCAAGGTACATAATTTAGAAAATATATGTTCTTATTTAAATAATTTTTCACTTTGTTTATTTCGTAAAATACGATTTACGTTATTATTATGATACATAATTATCATTGTTACGTTAATTGTGAGAAAAATTGTCATAATAACTTGCCTTAATCACATACTTGACAAACAATTAAAAACATTTGAAAATACTACATGTTTTATTGTATTATTCATTTAATACAAAACATGTGAAGTTAACTTCCTATAACTGTTTCATTTCTTAAGTATTGAAATTTGAATAACTTGTAAGTATAATTTAATTTATTCATTAAAATTCGTGTATTTGTTTATAATGCATTTTAGTATTTTCATATGCAGATTTTAATTTATTAAAAACTGTTTTTGAATGCAGTAACAAATCCAAAAAGTTTCTGTATATTCTTTAGCTAAAATATAGTTATCTATGTGTAACACTTGCACATGTGTGATAGTATAGATAATATTTTTGAACCCATCGTCTGTTGTAAGTATAAATAAATATTTTGTTAAGAAGTAGCAGTTGTAACATTAAAACTTGCCAGCAGTTTAGGTATATTTGTAATTCTTATTATCATAATAAAACTATGGCTAAGTAAAAAAATCTGAAAGAAACATTTGTTAGAAAAGATACATTTATAATTGGGCCTTTCTAAGAATGGGATTGAGTGGTAGGATATGAGAGATGTGCACCTATTCCTTTTCAAAGTTCATGGACATTTCTTCCCTAATGCTTATTGTCCACTAACATGCGAGTGTGTATATGTAATCATATCAGTTTATCGTGTGTCGATATTCTTTTATGTGCTTTGTATGTTGAGATTTGATTTTAGAGGAACGAATAATGGATGTTAGAGAACACATAGGAATAATGAAAAGAGAAAATCAAGTTCTGTTCTCAGAGCAGCCTGATGTTAGTGAGATGAATGCCAAATGTTTTATGTAAAGGTCAATTTGCTACTGAACTGACTAATCCAGAATATAGTAATAGTATAGAATTGCATATATTTTTTTTCCTTACAGCGATAGAGTAGTTTATATACTACATTATTTCTTAAAAGTAAAAGATTAGAGGTGAAGAGTATGGTGAATGTGAAGATCATTTTATTAGAGCATTATTTTAGAATTTGAGTAGTATATTGACTGTGGATAATAACTATATAAATATTTATCATATTATTACTTCGTTGATAGCATTCATCTCATTTAGTATATGTTTTCTAGATGTTGCATGTAGGACTCGTTTAAGATTATTTTAGTATCATTAATAACTTCCTTTAAGGGACTCGTCTAATTAAGGTTATCTTGTGTGTAACAATTAGAATCATTTCAAATTGAATATACTTTAATGTTAATATTATTAAAATAACAACAGTTAACTGACCTCTAGTTGCTTACACAGTATGGGTGTTTCAATGCCCCAATGAAGCTAGCTGCAGTACTTGCAAAGAGTTGGGAAAATAATTCTACAAGGACACAGCTTATATCCAAAAACCTCAACACTGAGAACTGTATAATTTGAATGTATTACATTTTTGAAACATGAAAATATAGACAATTTAAATCCTTAAGTACTTAAACGTTGTTAGTGTACATCTGTATAACATTAATTTGTATATTAGATTGTAAGAAATGAAGTAAAAAGCTGCAAAATGGCCTTAATGTGCAAGTAATGGAATCCAGTACCTATGCTAAATTAAATACTCTGATATTTGGGTCTCTATTTTTGTTTTAATGTCATTGTAATGAAAAAATGTCTCTATTGTAGTATTTGAACACTATTAATTTTTCACATCGATACATGTTTCTTACAAATTATAAAACTTCTTTCACGTTTTAAAATAGAGATAAGTTGTAAATTCTTTTTGAGTATAATGAAAACAAATATTACAACATCTTTTAAAGAACAAACTTAAGAATGGGTAGCAGAGGAGTCGGGGACATTCCAACTATATTTCATCCTCAACAAACTCATACTTCAAATATCATTCTTGGTGACAATCAACAGAACCATGGTCCCCAAAGCAGTATTGGTCAAGTTACTCATGATAATTCTGGTAAGCATGTGATAATATGTACTTACATTCTATACTGAATTATATTCACGATATGATTGATGAAGTACAATAATGAGATTATAAAATTGATCAACTATTTTATATATGTTTAGTGCAAATATACTTATTTAATAATAAAACAAAAATATATTAAACATTCAAATTCTTCAGAAAATTAAAGTGAAAATTAGAAATAGCCCACACTTAGGTAATCCTGATTTTATAACAAAACTTTCTAATTAATCTACGTTTCTTCTTGATGTTTTAAGTACATATATTTAAAGAATTAAATAATTAACTTTATGTTTGTAATATAATTGTTCCAAATAATTTACGAAAAATAGAAATAAATTTTATACATGTTATTTACGGGTATATAATCTATGTAATGTTATGAACAATGATACACAATAGTGTAACGTGATGAAATCTGCTTACTTTTAATTTGCTATTAAGAAAAACTCACCAGTTTTGATGGAGTTCCGTTCATCTCACTTTTCATGAATCCACATTGAAGATAAACTAATAGTTTACTAGAATAGCTGTTAATTTACAAGCTTTTGATGTTTGGAGTTTGCATTATCTACTTGCCACAACAGACTTACTTTTTGTAGGAGAATATTGCAAAGTTAGAAAATTTGTATGGCGCGCTCACGTGTTTCACGTTTCGGGATAACCTCTTGGCAGAAAGTATATTGCAAACTTAACCCCTTAACCTACGATTTACGTTCGAGAATTTTGGGCCAAAAACGTAAACAAGCTCGCGCAGCCTTCGAGCCATTCGCACGACTTGTTTAGTACGATGATCGGGCCAATCGTAAATATTATGGGCATCGCTCGTGCTATGCCCATAATATTCACTTTTGGCCCGATCATCTACTACGGGCTATGCCCGTAATATTTACGTTTGGTCCGATCATCTACTACGGGCTATGCCCGTAGTTGTAGGTTAAGGGGTTAAAGGCAACATTATGAACTTTAAGTCTATTTCTAGAGGTGATCAAAGTATTTTACTCCTTATTCAAGAAATATTTACTTCTTTTTATTTCGCATTTCACTTTAGTAATTTTTAACAAATGATCATAAATTTTATTATAACAAAAACTTCATAGTTCTCACGAAAAATATGAAACATGTGTTTATGAAATGAAGCAAATGTGAGTGGGAAAATTCGTAGGGAGAAAAGGACTTACAGTGGGTCACAAAATTATTCGCTCACTCGCTAATGTGGCAAAGATGAACGAAATAATTTAAATTAAAGTTTAATTTAATAGAATCGTAAAAAAAAATTGCGAAATTTTCATTTATAATTACAGAAAAATGAGTTTTAAGAAATCTTTACGTTTTTTCACGCCACAAAATTATTCGCTCAGGCCACGAAATCCACTGAAACAAATGCAATCTACAAACTCAGAGGGGCATTTGTTTCTGATTGTTGCTGGAAAAAGTCAGTATAACGTAAACAAACGCTCAGTAAGGATTTATTGTCAGTTATTTCTTTGATTTTCAAGAATTCATTACAATGGGTAGAAAAAGTAAAGAAACTAGTCTAGATATTAGGGAAATTATAATTTTCCATTGGAAAAGTGGAAAATCCATCAGACAAATTGGAAATATCGTTTGTAAAAGTTATTCAACAGTACGTTATATTATAAAACGGTATGAAGAAGAAGGACGAATAATAAACAAAGCTGGCCGTGGTAGGAAAAAGATATTGAATTCCTCAGAAGAGCGTTTTGTTGTGAGAAAAGTTCAAGAAAATCCGAAAATAAGTGCTCCCAGAATCAATACAAGTTTGAAAAATTTTAGTGAAAAAGAAGTTTCTGATGAAACGGTACGAAGAGTGTTGCGAAAGAACGGGTACAACAGCCGCGTAGCAAGAAGAAAGCCTTACGTAAGCGAAATTAATAGGAAGAAAAGAACAGAATTCGCCAAAAAATACATCTCAAAGCCCCCTGAATTTTGGCACAATGTAATATTTTGTGATGAAAGTAAATTTAATATTTGGGGCTCTGACGGTCATCAAAAAGTTTGGCGAAGATCAAACGCGGAGATGGATCCCAAGAACCTGTGTAGCACAGTCAAGCACGGAGGTGGTCATGTGATGGTTTGGGGTTGCATTAGCTATCACGGTGTTGGAAAATTGCAAATGATTGAGGCTACCATGGATAAAGTAATGTACATGGATATTCTAAAAAAAAATTTGAAGCAGAGTGCGGAAGTAATGGGGATTTCAGAAGTGTTTCACTTCTATCAAGATAACGACCCTAAACATAAATCGAGATTGGTACAAGAATGGTTATTATATAATTGTCCAAAAATAATGCAAACTCCGCCTCAATCTCCCGACTTAAATCCCATCGAGATGGTATGGAACATGCTGGATACTAAAATACGTAGTAGACATTCAATTACCAACAAGAAAGACTTACAAAACAGATTACAGGAGGAATGGCTAAAAATGGACAATAATTATTTGGAAACATTAGTAGCATCAATGCCAAAAAGACTTGCAGAAGTAATAAGACAAAAAGGATATCCCACTAAATATTAATATTGTCATAATAGTAATTAAAACAAAATGAGCGAATAATTTTGTGACGTGAAAAAACGTAAAGATTTCTTAAAACTCATTTTTCTGTAATTATAAATGTAAATTTCGCAATTTTTTTTACGATTCTATTAAATTAAACTTTAAGCTATGTATATCCAAATAAAAAATTGAAAAGTACCCTGTGTTGCCTGATTATTTCGTTCATCTTTGCCACATTAGCGAGTGAGCGAATAATTTTGTGACCCACTGTAAGTCTCACTCGGCCTGGATTGTAGGAAAAGTTTCATCTGCACATAATTGAATTTCCAGTAAGTGTACTGAAAAAATCAATGTCTTTAAATTACGATGCCGCATACGGTTTGAACCTTGTCTAACAACAGACATCACTCGAGTGTAAGGTGTAAGGTGACCAGACGTCCCGGATTAGGCGGGACCAATGTTGGGTAGTGATGGGATTTGGAACGCTTCGAATCTGTACAAGGACGAAAACTTCGAATCGTGTCGAATCTGATTCGAAGCTTAAAAGTCTTAAAAGTCTTGATAAGCTTTAGAATTCTTGAGCATCTTGGAGGTCTTGAACGGGTTCGAAGTCTTGAACGGATTCGAAGTCATGAACGGTCCTGGAAACTTGAGCGGTCTTATATGTGCTAACAATTTCAATAGGTTTTGAACATGGGCGTAGCCAAGAAGCCTTTTCTCTGGACGGAAAAAATGGCTTTTGCCCCACCCTACAAGAAAAGCATTGGATTTTGCCCCCGTCCCCTCCGTTCCCAGAGTTATAAAATTTTTGCGTAATATTTAACATTGCAGTATAATTTGAAACACGACCAACAACCACTATTAACAAAACGTATACATTTGTAATGATTTATAACTTTAAAAACAAAATAAAGCGTGTCTGGTTACGTACAGCCTTTCTCACTGTGGCAGTCGATGTGTTAATATTTTTACTCCCCTTCCCCCCGACTGATAACGTGGCTACGCCCATGGTTTTGAAAGCTTGATCAATATTCAATATCCTGCTGGCTTTTTGATTATTTTTGTTCAAGCAGTATCATTGACATAAAATACTAATCAAGAACGTCCGAAAATGTCAAGTTATCATAAATAAATTTATTGTATTTATTTATTTGAGGGCAAGGGAGGATTGTGAGAATGAAAATGTAAAGAAAAAATTGAAAACGTTTCTCATTGATTGAGACACAATTTGTAAAAAAATGAGTTAATTGCTTATACATATTATTTATTGAATAACAAAATCATATTTAAACTTAATATAGTGTGGGATATAGTTGAAGGGAAAATACCAAACAGCGGTGATTTTAGAAAAACAGTATGTATAAACTATATGTAAATAAAACGACGAACTAAAAGTAAGAAAAATTGCTACAAAATAGTAGTTCTGTTCTTCGCTCTCAAGCTCAACTGTCTCTAAAAACTAATTTTTCCAAACCTAAATTGTCACTTTCCGATGACGGCTGCCCCGCACGCGTCTGGAAAATTTCCGTCATTGGGCGAGCGACACGGGACATGCACACACACACATACACACACATGCGCATATACATATACCTTTTCGATACCCTACAAGACCTTTTTCCGAGGTTGGCCTCTTAACCTGAGTCACGGTCGAATGTATGACACTATAATAGTATTGTGTACAATGTAATATAATATATGTAGAGTATAGAATAGTAATTATATTTAAAGTTAAATAAATAAGAATGGTTTTGTTACTTGTTTAGTAAAAAGGTTTTATCTATAGTTGTATCCTAAAATCACCGCTGTTTGGTATTTTCCTTTCAACTACCCTATAAGCAAACTAACGTCAGATGCACGGCATCTCATGTCATAGTCGGTCAGGCATGACCTCAGAAGCGTATGCATCTGTCGCTGCATTCTGTATGTATATACCGTCATATTTAACGGCATGAGAAAAGTAACTCTGCTGTAGAACGTAACGTGAGATTCGCAGCAGAAACAGAGTACTCTGCTGTAGAACGTAACGTCAGATTCACAGCATAAGGATAGTAATTCTGCTGTAGAACGTAACAGCAGATTCACAGCATAAACACAGTAATTCTGCTGTAGAACGTAGGCTATATATTTTATTTATACGACGACTTTCCAAATGTTGTCATCTGACATTCTTGAGACATCATCCCAGTCACCTGCTGTTTCTTCATTTTCATCCGTTCCCACATATATTTGAATATATGCATATATGAAATTGTAGTAATGATTACTGGCTGATTTGAAGGCTGTGAACAGAAAAACATGGGATTAAATATTCAAAATAAAGAATGAATATTTTTCGTTAATCTTTTGAAAAAAAATGGCACTAAAAAGTGCCATTTGCTTTATTACGAATATAGAAAGATACTTTCCATATGAATTGAAAAGTGAGCATTGAAAAGTGCTGTTACAGTTAGTATGAACGTAGAGAGATCATTCCCGTTTGAGTAAATTAAAAATGAGCAGTGAAAAGTGCTGTTTGTTTTTTTCTCCATCTTCTCCACCAACAGTTACAGACTCGTAAAGAAGGTTGTTGTAATTCGATGTGTGGGTATACTATGGTTACTCCAAAAGTGTTTTGAAAGGACCATTGGTCCTTGACTGCCAACTGTTCTAGTAAGATCTTGAGCGCTTAATCTTATATTCTATTGTCTTACACTTTCTTGTGCAGCCCGTATACATTCCTTAAAATATTTTTGGAAATCTGTCCGTGTCAGCTGACTGAATAGAGTATTGCGACGTACATAGTCTGAAAAACAAGTGTAGCAAAATACATTAGTAGCAATGTGGTGTACAGTAATTATAACAATAAATTATATGCAGAAAGATGAAAAGTGCCTAGTAATGATGCAGAATGTTGGAGATGCAGAGAATATAGGATGTGACAAATGGTTACACAAACTCGGACTACAAATGAGGAAACTTGGTTCAACAAAAAACTAGTGGACTGTATTTATTTAACAACTTTAGACGCGTGACTGTTCAGGGGCTGTCCCTGCTCAAAGAAAACAAGACTGTGACTTGTAACAAACAATTAACAGTTTGCTTCCGTCAGTCACACCGAATGTTCAATGAGAGATTGATGTTTCTCCCGTGGAGTACTGATTGGTTCTGGCCTAAATTCTTAA
Source organism: Dufourea novaeangliae (assembly GCF_001272555.1). Lineage (NCBI taxonomy): Eukaryota > Metazoa > Arthropoda > Insecta > Hymenoptera > Halictidae > Dufourea > Dufourea novaeangliae. Next base: position 30,886 of record NW_015373927.1, read on the forward strand.
GACTAAGGCCTCCTCGGTGAAGCGCCTCGCCCCCCCCCCCACTCTCACAGTGCGCCCTCAGCGCATTTTTTCCTCAGGGTGGAAGTGTGAATGCACGCCAGGGTGGACGACAGTTTGGCAACGTTGGGGACTTTCCTCCAGGTAACGCACGCGAGGCTCCCTGCGAGCCGAGGAACGAACAACAACAGCGTCCTGTTACACTTCGGAAAGCCTTGGTTTATGACATGGAGCGGTAACTAATTTGGCGCGAGAGTGCCTAAAACTGCTGGTATTATAAACCAACTTCGTACCATGCACATTTGGCGACCAAATGTGCAGGACAAAGTCTTTACAAACTTTCATTCGCCACATCGTGCCATAAACCAATCCCTGGAACACCGTGTTCCAGAACATGCCGCCCACCTTGAATGGCTCTCGTTCAAATACTATATCTAATAACAAAAATGCACTAAACTATGTACATGAATCACTAATCTAACGCTACATGAAATTACGATTAGAAGACTATACAGCAACTTAATCCTATTTATACCATTACAAGTTACTACAATGTCATAACGTTAAATCTAGCGGAGTGATGTACATGTACAAATATGGCAGGTTCGATAACACTCTTTTAAAGAGTCGCGTTATGATTGGATGATCCTCCGGGTTCAGCTTGGGTTGCTGGGATTCCTTCGTCTAGGGGTAGAACACAAATCTTTGTGACCGGCCGCTTCACAGGTCCATTGGCTGTCTGTATAGACACGACCCTGGTTATGTGGTCCGCACCGGGATGAAGCGCCGTGATTCGGTCCAGCTTCCACCGCAAAGGAGGAAGATTGTCCTCCTTGAGAACCACCATGGTTCCCACTCCAAACTGGTCTGGAATGTCAAGCTTCCATTTGTTTCGTTGTTGCAAATGGTGGAGGTATTCATGTTGCCATCGTTTCCAGAAATGCTGATACATCGCCTGCAGCAACTGAAACCGACTTAAGCGATTCACCTTGACGTCAGTGACGTCAGGATAAGGGATATCAGTCAATGGGCCTCCTGTAAGGAAATGCCCAGTAGTCAAAGAATTCAAGTCTGAAGGATCGGTTGACATAGGATATAGTGGCCGAGAATTCATACACCCTTCAATTTGCGTCAACACCGTATATAATTCCTCAATCACTCTCAACAAATGACGCTTCGCGGATTTCACGGAACTTTCCCACAGTCCGCCAAAATGCGGAGCGTGGGGAGGAATGAAGTGCCAATCTATCTCTTCGGTTAATGCGAATTCAGAAATGCACCGCTGATTTGACTCATTCAAAAAAAACCTTGCAATCGCTGCACTTCATTGCATACTCCTACAAAATTTGTCCCATTATCCGAGTACAGATCCCGGCATCGCCCCCTGCGCGCGATAAAACGTTTTAGACAATTCAGGAATGCATCTGTCGTTAAATCTATCGTCAGCTCTAAATGAACAGCCTTCGTTACCATACACACGAATAGGCATAAATACGCTTTCGTAACCGTTTTACTGCGCGTCTGGTCCTTTACATAAAAGGGCCCTGCATAATCTACTCCAGTGCAAAAAAGTGGAGCTCTGACTCGGACTCGTGCCGCAGGTAGTTAACCCATCAAGTAAACAACACCTTTTGGGTTTGTCCTACTGCATCTTATGCAAGTCCTTAAGACACCCTTTACGACGCTTCGGCCTGCCAGTGGCCAATATCGCCTCCGAGTCGCTGATAAAACCGCTTCACATCCTGCGTGTAAACTACGTTCATGTTCGCGACGAATTATTGCTCGAGTAATTGGACTGTCCTTCCGCAAAATCATAGGATGTTGCTGCTCGTACCTCATTTCGGTATTGCTAAGCCTACCGCCCACCCTGAGCAGTCCTTTGTCGTCTAGAAACGGACTTAAACAGCGTAACGTGCTTGTATTGCCGACCACTTTGCCTAAACGCAGGTCTAATAGTTCTCGACCGAATGCTTGTTTCTGGACCATTTTAACCACTTGCGCTACGAATAAACTCACGGTTGCGGTGCCGTGCGCTACAATATAACATGCGGTAAGGTGTCACATTCACGCCGCTCCGCGTCTGCGAGTGCAATCCTTTAAGCAGCGCCTCAGCGCGTTGGTAGGCTCTTACATAAAGAACTTTACACAGATATGAATGAATACTCATGACAACAATAACATTTTATTAATTAATAATCTACTTCTGTATGGTAAATTTCAAAACATTTTGGAATATGTAATGCCACAAGGCATTCCTTGCACTCCCAAGTAGTCTCGCTGCGTTTTTTATGTTTGGCACACACTTTACACCTTCTTTGGGGATTTCTTTTAGCTTCTGTGGGTGGAATATTCCTTGGAAAATGGCCCCAATGTTTTGATTGTAAACGAAGTGGTATGTCACCAGCAGACAGTCTTCCACGTTTTGTGTATTCAGGCATACATACACTTTCTAAAATTTGTTCCGCCACATCTAATCGAAATTTGGAAAACGTGTATTTTTTACTTTTTGAGATATTCAATTTCTTCGAAAATAAAACATAAGCATTAAAAAGTGCAATATCCATTAAGTAAAAAAATATTTTTTTATAACTTTTCACGTATTTTCTCATAAGTGAAAAAGAAGATAAGTAGCTATCTTGGAGATCTACCCCACCCATGCCATCATTATACTCCAAAACGATATTGGGCTTTGTAATGGTGTTATTAGTTTTCCATCTCTTCTTCTGCACTTCCATCATTTCAATTTTTGTATGTTTTGTGGACAATAAATATATATCTTTTTTGTCCTTCCACTTTGCAGCTAAAATACCCTTGCACGATCTTGAAATAGCTTCTGATCGTTTCAGCTTTATCGTTGCGAGATCTTTCGGCATATTCTTTCTATTACATCTTACTGTTCCTATGGTATTAGTTTTTATGGATTGTAATTTTTGAAACAGGTTTGGCGAAGAATACCAATTATCCAAAAACAAGGTGTGTCCGAAATTAGATATTGGTGTGCACATAAACATGGTAACACTTTCGGAAGCACTAGTGATTGAATTTTTCACTGTATCTTGACCTGTGTATATTTTAAATTTGATACAATATCCTGATTTAGACTCGCACAATTTATAAACCTTTACTCCGAAACGTGCCCTCTTTGACGGATTGAACTGTTTATATGACATTCGACCGGTATATTTCATAAGAGATTCGTCTAATGACACATATTCTTCGGGAGTGTAAATACTCGTAAATTTTTCATTGAGATGATCGATTATATCTCGTAATTTCCATAAACGATCATCTTTATCTACAACTTCATTATTGGAAAAATGTAAAAAATGGGAGAGTTGCATAAATCTCCGTAATGGCATTGTTTTTCGAAAAATGGGAGTTTCAATAATACTTCTTCCTGACCAATAGGATTGAACATTCGACTTTTTCACTTGTGCCATCAAGATGCATAACGCAAAATAAGCATGAATTTCATCAATATTCGTATCCCACCAATTTTCCTCAGATTGTTTTATTTTTCGGGTTGTATCTCCTATTGTTTGACTCGCGTAACGATTGCTTTCTGTAACAATGATATTCCAAAAGTCTTTTGGTAAAACTTGGTTTAGCATTTGCAAAGCTGTGGTTCCTTCTCCCATTTCTATGTTCATTCCAGGAATCCGTGAGTACTGCCAAATTTTGCTATTGTTTTCCTTGTTTTCCCATATCCATTCTTCAGATGTAAAATTAAGTTCACGATCTTCACTGCGACTTTCTTCTTCACTATCAGATACTATAATTCTACGCCGCTTTCGAACAGGACAAACAATTTCCTCGCAGTCGCTATCTGTATCACTATCGGATGTAATAACTAATCGCTTTCTCTTTGCACTTGTCGAAACAATATCACTGGGTTTACTATTATTCTCCATTTTACAATATGGGTTGAAATGATTAAAAGAAAATAAATCTATTACTATGCGACGCCGTGCACTCTGGAACTGTAGCTCGAGAAATAAACAATCTGGTTGTTAGGCGACGTGTGGACCACGTCATTTTCATTTTTGCGACAAACGCCTATCGACGTGGTGTACACGTCGCTCGCGGTTTTGGAACAAAGGCATCTCGACGTGCGTGGCACGTCTTTTTAGCGCAAGTGGTTAAGGATGGCATTCTCTGCCAAATCTAAGTTCCTAATTGATAATTTACCAACCGATTCCGGAGATCTACTTGTCAGATCGTTCGTAGAAGCACCCGAAGCATCCCAATTACTTTTACGGTTACGAATATTACGATAGAAACGTAAACAATACGCGACCACCCGAATCAATCGCGCGTAGTTTGAAAATCGTGTCAGGAGACTACAATTGGTGTCTGTCTCTCCCTTGAGGACAGTACACACTACGGCCCTTCCCTCTGGCAACTCAATAGGAAATTGTCCAGTGACCGGCCACTCGGCTGGACATTGTTGAAGCCACGATGGACCGTTCCACTAAAGACTCAAGTCTTGTAAAGCGGACGACCGTACTCCTCGTGACAAGAGATCTGCAGGATTTCGAGCGGATCCTACATGACGCCACGTGCCCCGTGATAGATTTTGAATCTCCGTAACCCGATGCGCGACAAACGTCTTCCATTGATTAGGAGATCCCTTAACCCAGGCTAGCGTGATCATGGAATCACTCCAATAAAACTCCCGAGCTATAACAATCCGAGAAGCAGTTCGCACCTTGTCGACTAATTGCATTAACAAAAAAGCCCCGCAAAGTTCTAGTCGCGGCAGACTTATTGTTTTGAGGGGTGCCACTCGTGACTTGGCGCACAATAACCGAGCTGTAGCATTACTCCTACCGTCGACCGTGCGCAGGTAAACACATGCACCGTAGGCCTTCTCAAAGGCATCACAGAACCCGTGAATTTCTACCTGCGTAGAATTCGGACTTACTACCAGTCGGGGAATCGCGAGCCGCCTTAATGACTGTAAATCCGATTGAAAATCCCGGAATTCTACATGAATCATTTGTGGAACAGATTCATCCCAGGAAACCTTCAATTGCCACAGCAACTGTATCAATAATTTTGCCCTAATAAACTACTGGGCCCACTAAACCGAGTGGATCGAATATTCTCGCGAGTTCCGATAATATTACGCGTTTCGTTACCCGTATCGTGATCCTATCCTTTATGGCTACCCGCAACTCATCGATCAGTGGGCCCCACAACATTCCAAGGGTTCTCGGATCCTTCTCAGCCTGCGACACGATGTCCTTCGGTTCGTCTGAAATCGAGTCAACCAGTGTTGGCTCGTTTGATGCCCATTTACGTAATTCAAAACCCGCTTCAACATTAGTAACATTTTAGCTTGCTCTATCATGTCCGTGCCCGTTAACAAATCGTCAACATAAAAATCCTGCATGATTATGTGACTCGCGATTGGGTACGTATCGATGTGACCTGCCGCAACACACGAGTGGCCAAAACCAGCCCTCAAGTCAAAACGTTACAGCAGTGATGCCAGAATCGTGGAACTTGGTTCCCCCACTATGACCTACCGGTTTCTCCCACTTTACTTCCACCGTTCTAACACCAAGCATACCTCTAGCCCTGTCCGTGTGCGCTGCCCGTTCGGGTGTTTCCGTCCACTACCTGCGTCACCCGGCAACGTAAAAAATGAGGAACCTTGGAGACGCTGTTCGAGAATCTACTGGGCCGAAAATTCACGTTTCCGACGCGGCGCTCGGCAACCTAAACGCGTGAGGAACAGTCGGGATACCCTGTTCTTATTCCACTGTGGCGGTTTTACTTTTTATATTTAATTATTTTATAATTTCAGTTTGTAACCTCTCAGTAAAATAAAAACTTGAAAAATATTAATTTGCGAGACATTTAAAAAGAGGGAAATAAACTGTTTCCTCTGTAACCGTTCTTTTGTGATTATCAATTAACCCCGGGAGGTCACGTGCCCCTTTGATTATTCCCCAGGATTGTCTAGATTGGTTCGTGCCTCCAGGCACTGGATAGCGACGAGATCTGGTTGGTGTTAGAAAGAAAGTTGGAGACGATTTAGAGGTTAACCAACGTTGCGTATATTCTGTTGGAGTAGTGTTACAACAATACCTTTCCCCCTTTCAATCGAGGATTGTTTAACCCGAAAAAGAGCACCGATGCTGCGCGTGGATACGGTATTAGTGTCGCGTGGCCCGCTTCTTTACTCGCAATGCACGTTGTTCACACCAACTCTCTCTTTGAAACCCATCCTTGTCGTCAATTGCGATCGTTCTATATTAAATCGACGATTGAAGATTTGTCGCAGCACTCACGCATATGGCCGAAGTTCGGAGAAAATGCGCGAGTGGAGACGTGCATAAAGCAGTCAAACTGCAACACCCAAGAGCCCACTCGTCGGCACGATACGTGGATTTCGAGTGATCTCCGGTGTCGGGAGAGAGACGTTGACCATGCAAGAATCCGATCGTGTATCGCGATTCGATTCCGACGCGTCTGGTTTAGCTAGCTTCGAAGGTGCGAGTTTAGCACTACGCGAATATGACCGAATTCCTTAATAACCAGAGTATATAATGTGACTGTACCGAACTCACGACAACAAGGACACGTGAATCAACAATATCACACAATCCTCGTTTACACACGGTTGTACAGAGCCGAAAAACAGAAATGGCAGCACATTATTAATACGTTTCGATTAATATGTGCCTCTACTCTATTTTACGGCTGTGTACAATACAACGTTCCAATTTTACTGCTGCGTGGTTCACGACTGATACACAATTGATTAATTTAAATACTATTTCCGATCGGGCTGTGCCAAGGCGCGGTTTGAGCATTTGACTCCTCGGTTTGAGGCGCGTATATAACGAGGGTAAGAACGGCGGTTTGACGATCCTACCAGGTTGGTTTAACCTCTCGATTAGATACCGTGTTTCGCCGTACGGATCTTCCTTAGGATCGCGTGTGTATCAGTTCGCTTCCCAGCGCAGAGTGCTGATCGACGGGCTCGTATCGACCTCCTTCGATCAGCACCCGGTGGGGATCGATGCGCACGCAATCTTAATAGATAGTGGGGCATTCCCACTCCGATTCTATTACGTAGATCGCGAGCTCCGTCGATTCCCGTTATGCGATATATCGCTACTGTGCACTAACACCTAGCTATCTCTGTGTGTGTGTCTCTCCGGAGCTCGTTTATGTATTACGAACGGTTACACCTCTTCAATATTCACATTTTATATTTTATATATACTTATTATGTTATGAATACAAAAATTATTCTTACAATTAGATGTTACCGTTATTTTAACCATTGAAGTACAGAAATATACAAATATTCGTAGAAACATCCATTAGATTAAAATGTTTCGTTATAAATATATCTTCGATCTTTTTAAACGGTATAGTCGGATAAGAGGACCAAAAATCCCTATGTAATGGCATGCGAAAATTCTGTAAATAATCTGATAGGTAGTATTTACTGGGGCACGTATTAATGATTTTTTTTTATTTTTCAGTTGAGTATTTTAGTTGTGAAAATTTAAAAACTTTCTCAATTTTTTGAGATTTTTGGTAAGGTGCGCCGTAGTTTTAAAAATCGAAGACCGATATTTTCGATGTTTTTTCCGCAAAAAAATAACTTACAGATATTTTAAATTTTTATATTTCTGTTATTAAGTAAGTATATTATACGATTGTAAATATTTTATATAAATTGTAAAAGTCGAATTATCTCAACTTAAACCGTCTTGTACTTATTATACAGGGTGTCCCAAAAATGTCCTCCGACCCGGAAATGGGGCACTTGGGGGGTGAATTGGAACAACTTTTTTCTTAGCAACAATGTAATCTGAGGCTTCGTTACCGAGATATTAATGAAAAACTGCGACCAATCAGAGCGCGAGATTGCCAGTCGTGTTCCCGCGCTAGCGGTGGCTACGCGCTACGCGTGCACTACGAAGCTCCGAACAAGTAGGTCAGCATGCATGGCATGAAACTGCGTATAATAGCAAATAAAAAAGACGTAATAAATAAAATCATACTTTTTATCATCTGTCGTTTGTTGTTTAAAGACATTAATGAGTGAAACGTAAATGTAGGCAAAGTATGTGTAACGTAAAAAGACGAATGCACGTTTACTTTTTGTAAATTCCTTTTTACGAATTTGTAAATTTCCTTATCAACTAACGTGTGAACGAAAAGGTAATGTAACAGAGAATGAACGAGAAGCGATCGTAGTTCGGTATTGGTATAAAAATTCGTAGTTTAATAACGGGCAACAATGTTACTGATAATGAATAAGTTTCTTCAAAAAGCCCGAAGAAAAATTTAGGTACAAAAACTTGCAGAATTATCGCCGGAAATAAGTCATAGCTTGCATTAAATGAAAAAAATAATAATCAGGAATAAATTGATTAGAACTCACCCTTTCGGAAATTCACCTGCAGTTTGCAAACCTGTGTCACTAGGTCACTGAAGCGATCCTGGTCATCGACTGCTGAAACGGTTTATGGCAGGGTATCGCCCAGTTCGCAGGTGATCGCAGGTATACCTCACCAGCCGAAGTTAAGGGTTGTAACGTCAAGTGCGTCCTGGTTATTCCACCGAATACGTACTTACTTCACTGCACGACCACTAACACTGATCACCCGACACAATCACTTAATGTATTTTTAATCCAACGTGTTGTTCCTACGTTAGGAAAATTCGTGGCTCCGGAAAGGGCCGATTATTTTCAATTTACCAGATGTTTTACGTAGCCAAACATTGGTTGATAGAATTCACAATCTGAGCCCTTCCGGGAAAGATTCATCCTTGCATCCGCTGGGGTGCGCGCGGAGCGCCACCACTATACGTTTTCTCTCTGTTACGCGACGCGTACACACACAATGTCGCGTCTTTTGTACCGTTTCTCACGACTGTTCCGTTTCCGAAGGGCGGAAAACGGTTAGCCTCGTTGTTGGAAGTCGTGCACACGGACGTCTGCGGCCCGATGCGAACGCGAACTCAGGGAGGTGCCCGATACATGCTGACATTCACGGACGACTATAGCCGCTGGACGGAGATTTACCTCCTTCGAGAGAAATCAGAAGTCACATCCAGGTTCGTAGAGTACAAAAATCTAGTGGAAACGCAAACCGGGGCCAAAATTAAAGCGCTTCAGTCCGACAACGGGAAGGAGTTCTGCAATGCCGCATTGGATCGCATCCTGAAGGAATCAGGGATACGACGCCGGTTGACCGCACCTTACACTCCCCAGCAAAACGGCATAGCGGACCGTAAAAACCGGACCATCATCGAAATAGCACGATCCATGCTCGCTGAATCCGGATTATTGCGATCGTTCTGGGGCGAAGCGGTCGTTGCGGATACCAGGACACCGTATGAGTTGTGGATCGGAAAACGCCCCGATGTCACTCATCTTCAAAAATTCGGCGTTAAAGTGCACTGCCTGGACAAGTCTCCCGGCAAGGACAAGCTACAAGCACGGAGCATTGAGGGCGTATTCGTCGGGTACTCCACCAACGCGAAGGCGTACCGAATTTGGACCCCACTCGACGGAAGGGTCCGCGTGACGCGCGACGTGCGATTTTCAGAAAACTTTCCGCCTGGAGCCGTTCAAGAGAACCCCACGACGACGCGTGAACGGGAGTTCGTTTGCGGCCCTGCCCAAGATGACGTTAGATCCGCTCCGAATATCGTGTCACCGTGTGCGTCCGTGGGAAATCCACAGGAGACAGGTGACCAGGGTAGACGAGGACCAGGCAGACCACGTAAAGTCAGGACCGGTAGGCGGGGGCGTCCTGCCAAACAATTCAACATTATCGCAGCAAGAGACGTTCCGGAGGAGAGCGTCCACCCGGAGAGCAGCGAGTCGAGCGAAAAATCGAGCGACGAAGAACCTTCGGGCTGGGAAAGTGCAGGGCTGGCGATGAATGTCTCTGAAATTCCTTTTCGGCAGTCCATCTCCGGGCCAGACAAAGACGAGTGGAAGGACGCCATCTACTCTGAGATCAAAAGTCTCATCTTAAATCATACTTTCGACCTCGTGGACAGACCGACGAACGGGAGAATCGTTGGGTGTCGTACAGTGCTCCGAAACAAATACGGGCCCGATGGACACCTGCAGCGAAGAAAGGCGCGCGTCGTGGCAAAGGGGTTTTCGCAGCGACCCGGTGTCGACTTCTTCGAGGCTTTTGCTCCAGTCGCCCGTCTTGGATCCCTGAGGTTGTTGGTGGCATTGGCCGCCAAGTTCGGTTTGCGCATATCGCAACTGGACATTGAGACTGCTTACTTGAACGGGAGGATGGATACCGAGGTTTTCATGGAGCAGCCCGAGTTGCTGGCCGAGATGATTCAGAGAATGACTTCGGACGATGTCGACCCGGATCTTGCAGAGCGAGCCCGTAAAATGCTGGGGAAGATGGACGGAGGGGCGAAGGTATGCAGGCTGAGCAAGGCCCTGTACGGCTTACGGCAGGCGGGCGGCCAGTGGCATGCCGAGCTCGTCGTTTTGCGAGGCGTCGGTCTTACTCCAACGAACCGCAGACTCTTGCGTTTATGTCGACGCAAACAAATTAACCTTTCTTCTCGCGTATGTCGACGACATTTTGATTGTTTCAGGCGACCGAAAGAGGGAGAGTCTAATCAAGCGAGGGCTGTCCTCTGCATTCAAGGTCAAAGACCTTGGTGAGGCCCGATACTGCTTGGGCATGGAGATTCTTCGGGACGGGGAGAGTATAGTCCTGTCTCAGGCGGGTTATGTCAGGGACGTGCTATCGAGATTTGGAATGGACCAGTGCAGACTCGTCAGTACTCCATTGTCTCCGGGCGTGAAGCTGTCCCTGGATTCCGATGGCGATAGCGCCGAGGAGAAATTTCCCTTCAAGGAGTTGATTGGGGCGCTTATGTATGCTGCAATGGCTGCATCGCTCACTCGGTCTGCGCACTGAGTCAATTTAACAGCAATCCCAAACGAGAGCACTGGGTGGCGGCGAAGCACGTGCTCCGATATCTCAGGGGCACCACGGACTTCGGACTCAGATTCACCAGAGACGGGGAGTCACTGAGGGGATATGTCGACGCCGACTGGGCTAGTTGCGTCGTTGACCGGCGATCATATACGGGGTCCGCGTTCATCCTCAGCGGGGCCGCCGTTTCCTGGGAATTCCGGAAGCAGCGTACTGTCGCGCTCTCGTCGACCGAAGCTGAATATATGGCCATCGCTGATGCTACCAAGGAGGCTATACACCTCATCGGTTTCCTGCGTGATCTGGGTTGCACGAAACTCATTGATACAGTCATCTTCAATGACAATCAGGGAGCTGGGAAACTGGCCGAGAACCCGATGTTTCATTCGAGATCCAAGCACATTGATGTGATGCATCACTTCGTGCGCCAGGTGTTGAAGAGTCATCCCGTCAAGTTGACCTACTTACCTTCGGAGCAAATGATTGCGGATGCTCTTACGAAGGGCTTGCCTGGACCGAGTCACATGAGGTGCTGCGCCGGGCTTGGTCTTTCAAGGATTAATCATCTGAGGGCTCAACTTGAGGGAGAGTGATAGAATTCACAATCTGAGCCCTTCCGGGAAAGATTCATCCTTGCATCCGCTGGGGTGCGCGCGGAGCGCCACCACTATACGTCTTCTCTCTGTTACGCGACGCGTACACACACAATGTCGCGTCTTTTGTACCGTTTCGCTTTGATATATTAAAGTACGTTTTATGTTTATCTCACGACCGGTGTCGATAATTTCGTTAACCTCTCCAGCTAACGTTAACACTTGCACATCAGCAGCCGCATATCCGTTATTCTGTACGTACCACCTAGAACATTGCGTAATACTCCCGTGTACTGAACATCTCTGTCGCCCGATTGCTAACCGACTGACAGAATTTTTTCTCTCTAACGTGACCTCTGCTAAGGTGCTCGGACAAGGCTAAGCAGCGTCAACTCAGCATGTATTCGTGAAATTTTTTTTCCTGCTCCTCGAGGAAAACGTAGTTTTTGCTTTCTATCTCGAAGCAATGTATATCCTGGCAGTAAATTAACGGAGCCTGCGCTTCGATAAAACTGCACGACGGTTCGTTCGTTGCACTTCTGCAAAGCACGTGTTTTCCTAGAACTCTGGTTTCTTTTTACCTAAATCTTGTTGTCGCGGTGGGAGTGAACTCACAATGTAACCATGGGAAACTATTTGGGGGTAGAGGAAGCCCTTTCGGAAAAATTTTGTCAGTCGGTTAGCAATCGAGCGACAGAAACGTTGAAATCACGGGAGTATTACGCAATATTCTGATGGTACGCACAGAATAACGGATATGCTGCTGCTGTGCAAGTGTTTGGCTACGTAAAACATCTGATAAATTGAAAACAATCGGCCTTTTCCGGGGCCACGAATTTTCCTAACGTAGAAACAACACGTTCGATTAAAAATACATTAAGTGATTGTGTCGGCTGATCAGTGTTCGTGGTCGTGCAGTGAAGTGAAAACGTATTCGGCAGAATAACCCGGACGCTCTTGACGTTACAACCCTTAACTTCAGCTGATGTGGTATACCTGCGATCACCTGCGGACTGGGCATTACCCCGCCATAAACCGTTTCGGTCGTCGATGACCAAGATCGGTACAGTGACCTACTGACACAGGTCTGCAAGCTACAGGTGAATTTCGGAAAGGGTGAGTTCTATTCAATTTACAGTTGATTATTATTTTTTTAATTTAACGCAAGCTACACATGACTTTTTTACATTTTTCTTCGGTCCCTTAAAGATTCTGTTTAAAAAAATAATTGTGTATTCGTCTTTTTACGTTACACATGATTATCTTACATTTATGTTTCATTCATTCATCACTTTAAATGACAAACGAAAGATGATAAACAGTTCGATTTGTTACGTTTTTTTTATTTGCTATTATACACGGTTTCCTGGGATGCATGTCGACTTGCATGTTCGGAGCTTCATAGTACAAGCGTAGCGCGTAGCCACCGCTAGCGCGGGAACTTGGCCGGCAACCTCGCGCTCTGATTGTTCCGGGTTTTTCGTTAATATCTCGTTAACAAAGCCGCAAGTACACACATTTTCGCTAAGGAAAAAGAGGTTTGAAATCATCCCAACAACCCCTCAATTCCCGGAAGAGAGACATTTTTGAGTCATCCTGTATAGTGTAGACGAAGCTTTAGAATGTTTAATTTCATTTTTGATACAAAATTGAGTGCAAACTTTTTGCTTGATAAAATTAGATATGATGAAAATCCTCGCACCTTCAAATTTTGTTTGACATAAAAATCCGCTGTAAGACAAACTATTCAACATAGGTGTCAAAAGCAGGTGTGTAACTTAACAGGTCAACAACAAAAATTGATATAACGTTTTACCAGTTTTTGTAAAGGAACTTTTTGAACAGGGTTGTGTATTCGAATTTCTTCGATAATGCCTTATGTGTTGTTTTTCAGTATTCGTTATTGGGAACTGCAGATTTTGATTACTGCATATAATTTTTGTCGATCGAAAGCAAGTGTGCCTTAAAATAATTCTACGACATAGATAACAATGTTTTTATTTCTCTAATATGATAAAATTAATTATACATTTGAATTGATTAAAATGCATTATTTCATTATTTAGGACGTGAACAGCAACAAGGATGTAGTGTTACCGGTGGGTGTGGTGATTCCGCTGCGGGTTGTCGTCCTCTGGAGACAAGCGGAGGCGCCGCTGAAGGAACTGGTGGTAGTCAAGGACATAATGCGAGCCAAATACAAATTCAACCTCATATGTCAGCACCTTCTGTTACGTATCAACAAAGATCGAATTCTTTAACAGCTTGTTACGCATCCTGTTGTGCTGAATCCGCAAAAAAGGTTCATAAGTCTTCTATGACATATGTTTCGTCGAAAAACAGCACCAGATAATAGTAATAATATCTTTACAACCTGAATGTAGAATTGGATCATCCTAAGAGTATACTCGATTAAAAACTAAATTTAATTTAAGGAGTGAATAAAATATACACCAATAAGATAAGAATTAATGCAGAGTACACATTCCAAAAGATCTCTACCCAAGTTTAGGAATGTATCGTACTGATTGTAATTATCACAAAATGTTACATAAACGTATACTCTCAAACGCTTTATTGCCATCTTATAGCCTTTTAGAGGATTTCATTGCAGGAAATATTTAAATCAAGTAAGGATGCCGATTAAAAATCGATCTTTTGAAGACAGACCTTGTAAGCTATAATGTACGATTTTTTAAATCGATTTTTAAGATCGAGATGGAATCGAAGATTGTGTTTCAACCGAAAACATTGTGTATCGATTTTCACATACTTATTTTTTTACTCTTTTTAATTTAGTTTATTGTTCTCTGTTTGAGATGTTGCCAAACTAATAGCTCCCGTGGATGAATTGGTTGGTCACAAAAATAATAAATGATACAATAAATGACTGGATGAGTTGAGCACTTGGAAATGTTAAATAATGAGCACACGGTCACAGTTTGATCTTTACAAGGTGTATCTGAGCATTGACCGCGGTAATGAATGTTACAGAAATGGGCGTGACAATGAGCGATCACGGTGTATGATGATTAGACAGAATTTTCCACAATGGCCCACGCCACGTGGTGATTGCACACCGAAAATCAACTGCACAACAACCAATTTTCTTGATCACACTGACACACAATATCGATTGATTCAATGAGTTATTAATTGATGAGAATCACAACGAAAAACGAACAATGGTGAAAATAAAACTATTCGAGTCGATGAATACGTGCGCTTGCAGAGCACAGGACGAAACGAGAAGTAATACCGCGCGTCGTTATTGATGGAGATTGCCGGAAATGATGCAACACGTATGTTGCCACGTGGTCCAACGATGATTGGTTGTGCATGTATGATGTGCGTGGGCGCATGCTCATAAGCGCAGAATAGTGCCCAGAATGATGTGATTGGTTGGTGAAGTTACTGCTTGACCATCTTGAGCAATGAATCTGGTGATTAAAGTGACTCTATGGTCAAGTTCATGAGTGGTCCATAAGGTGCTGCCACCTCACGAATTAAATGGCCAAACATTCTCCTTCAAGTTAACACAAAAATAATACCCAAGTACGGCGTTATTCCAGAAGCTTCGCTGCTTCTATTTTGTATCTTATAAAAAAACAAAGATCACACATTTTATATTGTACTGTGAATGGTCAAGCAAGAACAGATTGTCTGGAAAAAGACTAAATAAGTTCATTTTTTTAAAGTTATTGGACAGTAATATATGGGATACTGATTAATTGGTAAATAATATCTTACGTTAAATATTCCATATTTATATAATATTAAATATCACAATAAAATTTGCTAAATTAATTTCCATTGTTTCATTTAAATAGTCATAATTATTCACACTATAGTAGAAAAAAACCGTTTGACCTCATAATTTTTTTAATGTAAAATGTTCAAAAACACCCCTATCATGTTTTTCGATAATAAGGAATCGATCTCGACGGAATCGATTCTTTGCATAACGAAAAAATCGATTCTATCATGTGTACGTATTATTTGATGCATAAGTTTGAAAGGCTATAAATTGGCAACAAAGCATTGGTGGACTCATGTTCAGATGACATTTTTCATTGTCACCATCAGTACAGCACATTCTAGAAGTTGGACGAGGTCTTTCTGCTACATCCTGCAAGTAGATACATCACCGACCTTCAAATCGTTCCATTTTTTGATTTTGCTAACGGCCAGTCCTCTGGATTCATCCTGTTTTTCAATTTATTTTCACTTATCGCACAATAATTCTTACATAGTATTCACATAATTATAGAGAATCGTTCGTTACCACTTTGTTTTACAGTTGCTTTATTTTTCAGTTTCACGTTTGCATTAAACTGTAAGTGGAACACATAAGGAGTCGTTAAACTGAACACGCGTTGCTCACTTTGAATTATGTTCACGTAACAAGGTAACTTTGATGTCGCGTCCGTCCGCATGGATTCTTTTTCGAATTCGCCTGGGGTTGTAAATCCCTGGCTCGACCGGCGTGGTACGCGTTCAGTTGCGACTGTTGCCCGCCAATTTAATATTAGGCAACTGTTTCAAAATTCTCTAAATGAGAATGAACCGTATAATTGCTCGACCGGTGGAGCTGACGAATCGCGAGTATTGTCATCAAGTCTTGTCGAACGTGACTTGTCGAATGATCGTGTACGAATGCATGACTTGTCGAATGATCGTGTACGAATGTGTGACTTGTCGAATGATCGTGTACGAATGCGTGACACCATGTTATTTCCCCTTTTACATTTAAAACTATTATGATTGCAGATATATTTTGGAGTATGTGTAACAATATTTGTCACAGCAAGTTGGGTCGGCGCAACACATTGTATCAAATATTTATATTTTCACAAACTTGACAGTCCGAATTATTTATCATCTTCGAACTCGTCTGTGACAGAACTTCATGATCAGCACGTAAGTTTCTTTCACTCTTATTTTTTTTATACTTTACTAACATTACAGGGCAATACTCCCAATGAGAGTACAAGACCAGTTGAGACTCTAAATACTGGTAGATTTCGTTATTTTGTTTACGAAAATATCCAGCAATAGGTTCAGATACCCAACACTTTTCGAGATATTCATGACTAAATTTACAATACTGCACTGAAGTACAGTTGCGTTGGAGTAAAAAGCAAATACTGCTGTGCATCGGCGTAGCCAGGTTATCAGTCAGGGGGGGGGGGCAACACACAGTTTTCTTTCATTTATCTTTAATTTCTCTGTACAAAATATGTAGTTCAGATTAATGTTCAAATTCGATTTTCTCGAAAACGATGTCCCGAATTAAAAAAAGGTTATTCTATATTTTCAACTTATTTTTTCACGTAGAATCAACCGCTACTCGGTTGTATAATACCACCGGTCACATAGTATTTTCGTGGAAATGTCTACTTACTATCAAGGCTTTAAATTTATTTAATATTTGTACAAATAAAAAAATAGTACTTATCATTATGTACATAATACGAATGCTCGAAGAAGTGAATATACCGATGTGCTGGAAATTAAATGGAGTTTCAGTCAAAGGAATGTATATCTATAACTAGGAAATATGTTTTTCTGTACTATGTTTTTGAAATAAATTAAAGAATATCAGCAAAAAATGGTGCATTTTCGGTGTGCTTTTCACTTTGAACATTATTTCAACATATTTAGATGTCTATAATCTAGTAAGAATTTATATCCTTTTGTTCGCAAGAGTCCAGAGAATTAATTAGTGTAAAAAGAAACTGAATAACTATTACTATAAAAGCACAACACAGCTCCAAAGTTGAAACTTTGCAATTTCGTTTCAAATTTGATTTTTTCAAAAACTGGACGTGCTGGAAAGAAACGGTTTGCAGATTCGCATTTAGCTCATACAGATCTACCAGAAACGCTTATTAACAATTGAAGAAACGAAAAAAAGTTAAAATTTGTTGAACAGTGTACTTTAAGATTAAATAGTCTAAGAGTATAAACTAATTATATGATAAAGTTCTGTCATTAAATAGACATATGCTTCTTTAATATTTTTCAGTCGGTTCCATACAATGCGCCATTCTTCACAACGTGGTTTTGTACAAACTGGGAAATACTTTACTTCCCTATTTATTTTCTCTGTCAGGCGGCAAGAATCAAATGTAACACTCCATCGGAAATAATCGCAGAAAATTTGCGTGGATTCCGCGATAAAGGCTTTACTATTGGTCGTTTTTTGATCAGATGCAGTCTTTTTTGTGGACTCTGGGTGGTCACCAATTATATGTATATTTATTCGCTCAGGATATTATTAGCCACCGATGTAATGGCTCTCTTTGCAACAAACGTATCCTGCGCTTACTTATTATCATGGGTCATCCTTCACGAGCAGTTTGTTGGTGTACGGGTTAGTATTAGTTTGCATGATAACTTATTTTACGACAAATTATTCCTAAAGTCGAGCTGGCAAAAGTTTATATGCGAAAGTACGATCCAGTGGTGGTTAGCAAGAAGATTGACATTTTTTCGGTAAAGCAGATGACACGAGAAAATAATTGACGACAGAAGAATTTGCATTGACATTGTTTTAACAGGTTTCTAACAACGTCTTTCTATTTTTGTCACATGTACCGAAAACATTACAAGTTGTATAGCTTAATAAATGTGTTGTAATTATTTAATTGATGACTGTTCTTTAAATGGAAATTTTTACCTTATAAAAGTGTAAAATGCATAGTAGAACCAAACAAATAAGTTTATTATAAAAGTAAAAATTTAATAACAAAAATGTTGTATAATGAAACACAACATACTAAAGCAACTACAGTGGACTCTAACTATATTGCCATCCGAGGCACTTCCCCTTCACACGTACTTTCGAGCACACAAATTCGCTTTCCCACCACGTTGCGTACGCCGGCGCACCAGCACGACCCAGGCGCTGAGTCCGAGGCTATGACGATGGAGCTTAGCATGGAGGGGGCTCTGAATTCATTGCCATTTTACTCCCCTACAGCCCCGATGATGACAATATAGTTAGAGTCCATTGTATAGCTTATTATAAAACAAGTGAAATGTAACTTAAAGAAAGGAGGTAACAATAACATAACAATGGTTTTAGTTGTTGACTAACAACTAAATGGTCAGGCAGCTGTTTTAAAATACTGTGCGCCGCGCCGTGTGAAGCCGGTTTTGAAGTTTGAAACATCATTAGATTGTTTGGAGTTTCAAACGTCGCGTAGTCCTCTGCAGCATTTATACAACGGACTGAGCAGAGTTTTGGCGATCGGAAACACTAGTGGAAATCATTTTTTGTCAGGTTGTTTATCACATATTGCGACAGGGTCTGGATCTCCTCTACGTATAAAATCTTTTTCCTTTGAGTTGCATTTTTATTTTCGAAAACATAAAAAAGTCACAAAGAACGAGGTCGGGCGAGTAAGCTAGGTGAGAGATGACTGTTGTATTCGTATGCTAAAAATGGCACACATCTCAGGACGTGTACGTGTACGTCGAACATTAATTCGATGACGATCGATCTGTGAATGCGTTCCTGTAGATCTGGTGTCGTAGCGGGTATACAGTATAGAAGCATTGTCATTCGCTGACTTTGTGTTATAGCGGGTATAGAAGCGTTGTCGTCAGCTGTAGGAAACTTTGGATGGCGAGTGCATTGCTCGAGCCGAAAATATATAAGATCGTCGCGGCGAGGTGCAATGCTTTCAAACCTTATCGAGCCGTATATGCTGCTGTCCTGGAGTGGCCATTGGAAGGATGAATCATGGCGCTGCGCTCCTCCGTGCGTTTCTGGTGGCCACTTTAGGAGAGGGATTACGTAGTCTCGGCAAATTTAAATTAATATAGCGGTGTCATCTCATCCATCCATATGGTAGGCTCGTCCCTGGCGTAGTAGTAGGCCGTTCCTCTGGTTGTCGGTCCGATCTCCTTTGTCCGCTGCGTTTGTTCTACTCGGGGTCCCTAATTTGGCGACGGTGCTGGCTGAAGGCGTGAAAAGGAAAGGAGAGGGAGCGTTTCATCCTGGGCATGCTAGTGGGCTCGTCAGTAAGGCTATCTAGCAGACCCTGCCTTAGACCCGGAGATATTCGATGGTCGGTTAAGATCGTATATATAGAAACGAGGAAGGTTTCAGATAATTGCGTGAAAGGTGTCAACTCGGTAGATCTCTAGTGGCGAATGTAGGAAGGTAGTGCCCCCACAGCCTTTTGTCTGGGGGGAGCAATTGCTGAGAGAGGCACATATTATCGTCGGTGGGTGGCGGTCAGCTGCCTACCATTCGCATATGAAATTTTACTGGTTCGATTTTACATTACGAAAATTGTAACAAGACGTGTTATGTACTAATTATAAATAAATATATTACAGATAGTAGCAGTAATTTTATGCAATACTGGGATTGCACTCTTAGCGTACATGGATGGAATAACCGGAAGTCCCACCTTGGGAGGTGTTGTTTTAGCAACATCTGCAGCGGCTGGTTCCGCAGTCTACAAGGTAATTATGCGTTTACGAGTATATTTGTTATGTAATGAAGTTAAATGTGAGTGTGCATTTTTTTTACTACATTTAACGTCAAATATTGTTATTAATCAGGGCCATTGGCAAGTAAAGCACACTTCGTGTTGTTTAATATTGCATTTTCGCTGCCGGCGGCTCCATTCGGCGCCATATTTCAATGTTCGGCTCTTACCAATGAATCCGATCGGAGGCACAGCTTAATTGCTCTCCTTTCAACCAGTATTAAACTGGCATTCAAGGCGATTATATGTTTACTGTTGTAGAGATTTTAGTACAAAAGAAATCGGCGTATCTAAATGCACGGCTATTTACATACGTAATACGTCGACTACCAATCGCAGCGTGTAGCGAACGTTACCGCGGGAACTCGGCCGGTAAACTCGCGCTGTGATTGGTCAGGGTTTTTCGTTAATATCTCGTTAACAAAGCCTCGGATAACATTTTTGCTAAGGAAAAACTTGTTTCAAATCACCTCACGAGTCTCCTATTTCTGGGTCTCCCAATATTTTTGTTACACTCTGTATACGATATACGACTTATACATGTACGATTATACACCATTTATACACAAGGGCGGTCTGCTTGCATTTTCGCGGTGACAACTGTACAATTCAGAACAAACTACGCTAATTGATGTAAACATGCTAATATAATGTTAATTTAGGTGCTGTTTAAGAAAGTTATAGGAGAAACAACATTTGGGCAAATGTCTTTGTTCTTTTCTCTTATTGGATTGTGCAATGTAGCATTGTTGTGGCCAATTTGTTTGGCGTTATACTTTTCGGGAGCCGAGAGTGCACACTGGGAACGGTTACCATGGACAGCATTACTTTTAGCGAGCATTCTTCATTTAGGTTAGTTGCTGTAATCTAATGCTAGTTTCTTATGCAGGGTGTTCGACTACTAGAGGGAAAAAATTTAAGGGGTGATTCTTTGAGGCAAAATAAGACTAAAATCAAGAATAACGAAATTACGACAAATGTTTCGTTTGTTAGTTATAAGCGTTTAAAAATTGACCCAAATGATGGCAATCCGCACGCACGGACTGTCAGTGGACCACGGTTTGTAAGGGGCGTCCAGCCACTTTAAAGACTCAACGACGTGCAGGAAATGTATGTAGAACAGCTGTCTAAATACCCCGTAGAAGATGTCGATAACTTGTGACCGCGGTATTTGAGTCGAATCCACTTGTATGGCATTAACTCCGATTACTCTAAATATCTTCTTACGAATATTATCGAGTACAGAGGGTTAATGCCCCCTCTAGTCGTCACGTACAGCAATTATCCTGTCCACGAGTATCCATGAAATTAATCCACACATACACATATACCACACAAAGTCCGCGAAAAGTGTCCACACACACTGCACGATTGTCCCGTCCGCGAAAAATATTCACACACTACGCGATTAATTAGACTCGCAGCGGTTCCTTCGTTGCGTTTACAACACTCTACACGTTACACAAAACTAACACTCACAATAATTAATTTATAACTATTTATACTAATTTTTAACCTGCAATAATTAATAAAACTTACAATATTTAATAAAATCTACAATACTTAATAAAACCTACAATAATTAATTTGTACTATTTATAACAATGACGTACGCTACGCTACTAAATAATCACTACGTAATCGCTAAATAAACTAAAACTTAGTTTTCCGAACATGAACTGGATTTGCTCGAAGAATGCAAAGGGCTCCGTTCGGAAAGGACAACTGATATTGTTGAACAGACTCGCACACCCTCGGCATCGTGGCCAAGTGGCCCCGAATGGTGTATGAGAAAAAAATACAGATATTGCTCTAAGAATATACGAAAAGAAACGCGACCTCCAAGACACTTTCCCATGCAGTTTTTCCTTCCCAAAAAGTATTGACCATGAAAGAGTGGGGATCGACCTATTACGCCACATCGATCCTAACGAGGGAGGATCAGTTCAATAATATCAGTCGTCCTTTCCGAACGGTGCCCTTTGCATTCTACGAGCAAATAGAGTTCATGTTCGAAAAACTAAGTTTAGTTTATTTAGCGATTACGTAGTGATCATTTAGTAGTGTCGCGTACGTCGTTGTTATAAATAGTGCAAATTAATTATTGTAGATTTTATTAATTATTGTAGGTTTTATTAAATATTGTAGATTTTATTAATTATTGCAGGCTTTAGTAAATATTGTAGGTTTTATTAATTTTTGCAGGTTTTAATAAATATTGTAGGTTTTATTAATTATAGCGTGTTAAAAATTAGTATAAATAATTGTTATAAATTAATTAGTGTAGGGTAAAAATTAGTGTTAAATAGTTATAAATTAATTATTTTGAGCGTTAGTTTCGTATAATGTGTAGAGTGTTAAACCCAACGGAGGAACCGCTCGCGGATGTAATTAATCGCGCAGTGTATAAACATTTTTCGCGGTCGGAACAACCGTGCAGTGTGTGTAAACATTTTTCGCTGTCGGGACAATCGCTCACTGTGTGTGGACACTTTTCGCGGACTTCTGTGGTGTACGTGCATGTTCGGATTAATTTTATAGATACTCATGGACAGGACAATTGTGATACGTGACAACTAGAGGGGGAATTAACCCTCTCTAGTCGATAATATTCGTAAGACATTTACATTTCTTGCGAATTTTATCGAGTAATTAGGGTTAATGCAATACAGGTGGATTCGACTCAAATACCGCGGTCACAAGTTATCGACATCTTCTACGGGGTAAGTAAACAGCTGTTCTACCTACTTTTCCTGCACGTCGGTGAGTCTTTAAAGTGACTGTACGTCCCTTACGAACTGTGGTCCGCTGACACTTCGCGCGTGCGGATTACCATCATTTGGGTCAATTTTTAAACGCTTATAACTAAAAAACGAAACATTTGTCGCAATTTTGTTAGTCTTGATTTTCGTCTTATTTTGCCTTAAAGAATCACCCCTTAAATTTTTTCCCACTAGTAGTCGAACATACATGCTGGTCCGTTATTGGTGGTACAACTTTTTACAAATACCGATTCGTTCTCGAGAAATATATCTTTTTATCGTTGTATACATACATACACTATTAAATAGGGCTCGACAGACATGTACAAGGTGGATTACCTAAAGGAAATTACCCAATTATCTTCCTTATTTCTCGTTCTATGAAAAAAACTTTTCAGGACAATATTACACTATTTGGATGGGCACATGTAACGGAAGGACAAATTTTTTTCAGGGTCATTTCATAAAAAGATTTCAAGGTCAGTAATATTTTTTCGAATAGAGTCCTATAATTTCTTCCTACATCCTTACAAAGCACAAAAAAAACAAATTCACCAACTTAATAATCATCATACGAAATTCGAAAAAAATTATCATAAAAGTATGTTCCATTTACGATACAAG
This sequence comes from Dufourea novaeangliae, assembly GCF_001272555.1. NCBI lineage: Eukaryota > Metazoa > Arthropoda > Insecta > Hymenoptera > Halictidae > Dufourea > Dufourea novaeangliae. The sequence continues at coordinate 54,327 of NW_015373927.1, forward strand.
AAAATCTTGCTAAGACCTCGAAACTCGAGACCGCATACGAGTACAGTAAATCTTCCATGAAAGTTCGGAACTCGGGGCCACTTCAGGACATACATCGTAGAGGAACACGTTTTCAGCACCTCATAAATATCGGGCCAAGCCTCGTACCATTGTGACAACACTAATGCAACGATGAAATTTGTATGTTTAGTTCTTTGTTAATGAAAATTTTAAGATATTGATGAAATTATTCTAATTAAAATAATGCCAAATATGTGTTACATACGCCAACAATAAAGAAGGCTTTCTTTTTAACCCTTAACCCTTTCTTGGAGGCTGGAATGTATAGGCTTAGATAAAGACCGTCGCTTCCGTGATGATGCAACGATCTAGATTTCCCAGGAATTACAGTTCCGATGAGAGGATGCATACGTAACTTTTGGACCGATTTTCGGGTATATAAAAGGCCACGAATGTATCCTCGATGGTCAGATTTCGAGTCTGACTTCCATAGACGAGAGACGTATTAGCAAGATCGGGTTAATTCTCTTCAAGCATTCATAACCATACAGTACGTAAATTTACTGTTAGGCATTACTTTAACGTGACCCCGCACTCTCTCCTGGTGCGTGAACATCAGGGAAGAAATTAGTTTCTGCGACATTTACAACTCAAACATTTGTAAAGTCCTACGACTAATTTAGAATATATTGTATTTATATTACTTATTCTATAAACGTAGAATTCAGTTCATTTACAAGCCTTGAATCATATCCGAATTCCTAGCTCAAGTAAAACCCACAACAGTACACTTTTACCACTCGAAGTGTACTGTATTCTTAATTACAAAGTTACGAAGCCAACCGATTCCTTTAACCTAAAGCGGCTCCCGGTCATGAAATAAGCATCGGTTCCTCCGTTTCAATACATAATCTATTAATAAAAATTCACCTATTGTTTGCCCGAAACCCAAGCCTCAGCAACAAAAACGTAGGGACAATAAATTATGCGCTTGACAGGATCCACGGCCTCCCCACCCCAGTGGTGGGGATGAAGTATAAACTTTCACGAGGAACTTTCTGTCCAACTCTCATCGAACCTTTACTGTACATTAATCACGTGAGTGATTTCAAAAAAGACTCTTTGTGAGCATTCATCAAGAATTTACACTACTCCACTGTTCAAACCATACAAACTATGTTTGAAACATTTCTCATATCTTTAAAGCAAAGGAGATATTTAGATGTTCGATCTTAGCTGAGATTAATACTAAAGACATATGTCACAGGTGTGCGTTTCTGAAATAAACTTTGTTGACATCAGTCACAATTTTCCGTTGTCATACGATCTTGAACAAACATGCTTAAGAATCATTTATTCTACAAAATCAAAACATAGTATACCGAGAATTATTTCTAAATATTTCTTGCTTATCATGTCAAATACTATAAAGCTCCTGAAGTCCTCTGACCTTTTTTAACACCCTTATACCGTACAAATTTTTATAGATAATTTTCTCAAAAACAGGGATTTATATAAAAACAATTTTTTTTTATATCTTCAACTCATTTTTTCATCAAGAATTACCGCCTTGTCGGTTGTACCACCTCTAACGGTCTACCATGTGTATATTTGATAAACAAAAGGAGCTTCGAATATTATACTGAATATTTCTATTATCCTTCGACAGTTGCGAACATGCTTGGTAACTTCAGTATTGCTCTGACATACGACTTATTTATTACGTTGGGGCTGATCACAGCCGTACCTGTGTCTGCTGGTATGGAAAACAATTAAAATCATAAGTTACTCTCTAATTTACTACAGGGCTTTTCAACAGGGATTTTGTTTTTTAATAGGGGCTATTTTGTATGTGGTGACAGTTTTGTCAGTCTGTTTTTTGACATATGTCAAGTACAAGGTCTACAATATATTATAATGTCTTCAATTTCAATCGAAAATCGCATAAAAATAATTAAAATCCACTACGAAAATGGTGGATATGTGAAAACTATATATCGCAAAATTTCGAAACTAATGAATTTATTGTGAACGAAATTTCCCGTTCAAATAATTTCGTGTAGTTTTGCAGTCAATTGGCCGCCTAGATTGTGTGATTTAAAGCCGTTAGACTATTTCTTATGTGGCTATGTGAATAAAAAATTTGGACAAAAGGATCGACGTCTGTAAACGTGGACGTAGTGGACATTTCTCCGATATTCTTTTTGATTCATAAATTGTAGACTTTCTACATTATATATCAATAAAAAAATACCGAACTTTCATCCAAAACGTGTGTTTTATTTCAAATTTAAAACCCAAGTCTCTGTAGAAAAGCCCTTTATTATCTAATAACTGATCAATGCCATTATGTTCCAGCGTTAGATGTTGTTTTATACGGAGCCCATTTTGTGGGCATGAAACTAGCAGGAAT
>NW_015373927.1:56777-58455 GCF_001272555.1 Dufourea novaeangliae
AATTGGCCTGACTACATAACCAGATTACTTCGGTATGCATTTTAAACGTATTTTATAAAACGCAATTTATGGTATGTTTAATCACTTCGGATTAATTTCTTTCTTAGTCTTTAGTTTTCGTAGTAAGTTTGCTAATATTTTATCTCTGACTCTTACTTATACATACACGCGACGTATAAGCGCACCATACGCACGCGAGCGCACATATACGCATACCTAGACTTACCATTTAAAACAGGCTATGCAAATAGTTCTTCTATGTTTAGAAATTGAAAATAATATTGCAGATATAAGTCACACTTTTGAAAACATGTCGTATTATATTGTTTGGTTTTATTTAAAATGAAGCAACCAATACAGTGGAGAACACTTCAATATTACAAATTTTTCTTTGGGAGAGCTATAAGTTTGAGTATAGTATTACGAGGCAAATATTCTGCTGGTCATATTGGTACCCCTTGGCCCTCACAGAGAAAATTGCAAAATAAGAATTTGATTATAATTTTCAGTATTAAAAAATCAATTTTTCATATAACCGACAAATTATTATAGTAGGACAATCTTTCTAGATTAAAATAATGAAGAACGAACTATGATACGATAATTCATTTTTAAGATATATCTGGATTCATTTTGACCCAGGATTTTCGAAACTCCACGCCTCATCCAGCTTACAGAAACTAACAAAAGTGTACAGTTATTTATATTAGCACTTTGTAAGAAGATCTGCATATTTTCAAAACCGTTTCAAAACACATCTAAAAACAGATGAGTAATGATACCTGGATCCAGGTACCGTCATCCAGGGTCTCGCCTGGCAGGGGTGCAGAAGCTGCCCCCGCACCAGGGCGGCCAAACTCAGGGGCAGCTGGTGATCGTTTATTATATGTAGAACTTGGACTAATAAGAATAATAATCAAAAGTTTTCCGATGGTTATGAACATTTTAAACCGACAGACTTTAATCATATGTAATTTTTGTAACAGTACTCGTATACTGAAAGGAACTATCTTTATGAACAGCCTAACATAGCATATGACATTTAGTCATATTTAATGGATTAAATTCCTGTAGGTAATTAATAGTCGCTATTTATCAATCATAGTATCATTATTACAAACACTATGCGTTAGTTGCGTACTTACATGTGGAATAAAATATTCATTTTAAATAAAACCATTCATTTTTTAAGGATCTTTGCGTAATATCAAGTTGATTGATGATAACTTCTCAAGACTGATCAACATTGACAACTTCTATACTGAGTCAGGGACAGAATAGGCGATTACGATTCCATACGCAGAATCGATCATGTTGATAAACATTGGGTGCGTTCAGACACAACCGTTGCGCAACCGTTGAGTGATTTCACTAGATTTGCCTCTGAACGCTACCGCTCAGTTTCCAATTACTTAACATGTTTAGTGATCGGTCGCCATGTTTTGTAGCGCAAATATAGTACGCTACCTTTGCTCAACATGTTGTGATTCAAAATGGCGCAACCCAGTGGATCCAATTTTATTTATTAATATCCATAATTTAATAAATATATTTTTTATTTTATAATGTAATATCCAATAATGTAGCTTATGTATTTTATTTTATTTTTTCCATTTTAAAACTATCACTAAATTAAAATATTTATACTTACTTCAAAACTTACGCGCGACATTCGAAA
>NW_015373927.1:61412-160220 GCF_001272555.1 Dufourea novaeangliae
AATTGGCCTGACTACATAACCAGATTACTTCGGTATGCATTTTAAACGTATTTTATAAAACGCAATTTATGGTATGTTTAATCACTTCGGATTAATTTCTTTCTTAGTCTTTAGTTTTCGTAGTAAGTTTGCTAATATTTTATCTCTGACTCTTACTTATACATACACGCGACGTATAAGCGCACCATACGCACGCGAGCGCACATATACGCATACCTAGACTTACCATTTAAAACAGGCTATGCAAATAGTTCTTCTATGTTTAGAAATTGAAAATAATATTGCAGATATAAGTCACACTTTTGAAAACATGTCGTATTATATTGTTTGGTTTTATTTAAAATGAAGCAACCAATACAGTGGAGAACACTTCAATATTACAAATTTTTCTTTGGGAGAGCTATAAGTTTGAGTATAGTATTACGAGGCAAATATTCTGCTGGTCATATTGGTACCCCTTGGCCCTCACAGAGAAAATTGCAAAATAAGAATTTGATTATAATTTTCAGTATTAAAAAATCAATTTTTCATATAACCGACAAATTATTATAGTAGGACAATCTTTCTAGATTAAAATAATGAAGAACGAACTATGATACGATAATTCATTTTTAAGATATATCTGGATTCATTTTGACCCAGGATTTTCGAAACTCCACGCCTCATCCAGCTTACAGAAACTAACAAAAGTGTACAGTTATTTATATTAGCACTTTGTAAGAAGATCTGCATATTTTCAAAACCGTTTCAAAACACATCTAAAAACAGATGAGTAATGATACCTGGATCCAGGTACCGTCATCCAGGGTCTCGCCTGGCAGGGGTGCAGAAGCTGCCCCCGCACCAGGGCGGCCAAACTCAGGGGCAGCTGGTGATCGTTTATTATATGTAGAACTTGGACTAATAAGAATAATAATCAAAAGTTTTCCGATGGTTATGAACATTTTAAACCGACAGACTTTAATCATATGTAATTTTTGTAACAGTACTCGTATACTGAAAGGAACTATCTTTATGAACAGCCTAACATAGCATATGACATTTAGTCATATTTAATGGATTAAATTCCTGTAGGTAATTAATAGTCGCTATTTATCAATCATAGTATCATTATTACAAACACTATGCGTTAGTTGCGTACTTACATGTGGAATAAAATATTCATTTTAAATAAAACCATTCATTTTTTAAGGATCTTTGCGTAATATCAAGTTGATTGATGATAACTTCTCAAGACTGATCAACATTGACAACTTCTATACTGAGTCAGGGACAGAATAGGCGATTACGATTCCATACGCAGAATCGATCATGTTGATAAACATTGGGTGCGTTCAGACACAACCGTTGCGCAACCGTTGAGTGATTTCACTAGATTTGCCTCTGAACGCTACCGCTCAGTTTCCAATTACTTAACATGTTTAGTGATCGGTCGCCATGTTTTGTAGCGCAAATATAGTACGCTACCTTTGCTCAACATGTTGTGATTCAAAATGGCGCAACCCAGTGGATCCAATTTTATTTATTAATATCCATAATTTAATAAATATATTTTTTATTTTATAATGTAATATCCAATAATGTAGCTTATGTATTTTATTTTATTTTTTCCATTTTAAAACTATCACTAAATTAAAATATTTATACTTACTTCAAAACTTACGCGCGACATTCGAAAATGTTCCTTAAATAAATTATTAGAATATAACGGAATTATTTCTTCCACATAATTTTCATTCCTTGCTCTAACTCCACGTTCAGTTGTTACTTGAAAATCGTTCTCTATTGATTCTTTCAAGTTATCAACTAACGTTTTAATTAAATTTAAATCTAATTCGTACTCAAAACCAATTATTAGAGCAATATCGGATGCATCCATAATTTTTAATGTAATATTTTGTAAACAATGAGTCAGCACTACTACGATGGTACCATCACGCCGTTCAGCAGAACATGAAAACTGATCATTGATCAGTTCGCAGCGATGGACTCAACGGTTGTGTTTTCTGAACGCAGCCATTGTTACGTAAACTCCGCGCGGTCTTACGGAAATCTTTGCTGGTATTGAATCCTCAACTTGATATTACGCACACACCATTTTCAAGAAATAAAGTGAAATTATTCGTGAATTATTAGGTTTACGGTTCATAAAGGTCAGTAATTTTTTATTCAAAATTTGAGGCTCTTTGATATTTTGTCATAAAAAATATAGCATTCCATTTAAAAAAACGAGGTTGACCTTCAAATCTCTGAAACGCCTCCACTTATAAAAAAAATATATGCATTACATAATGTATTCCTCCAAATCACGCAACTTTTCTATAAAAAGTTTTTTCATACAATGCATACTTTAGAAGTTATTCAGGGTGCACAAGTTGCGTGGACGACCCTGTATATATGTATAAATAAAAGTAAACACTGCATATCAAATTCTTAATTGAATAATATTAAATTAATAAGGGCGGCAATACTGTTTTTGCACCCAGGCGGCCAACAACCCAGAAACAGCTCTGCCGTCATCTATTGGATGATCAGAAACGTCCGTCTTCCGAGGGTTAATTTGGATGTCTTTTGTGAATTCCATAACAGATTTTCTGAGATATCAGTAATATTAGTCGAGCATAGCCTTGATATTAGCTGAAAATATGCACTGTATTTTGTATATTGAGCGATATTCTCCGGCTACGAGCAGAAACGTGCGATGTCAAACGACATAAAGTCGACTATCAATTTTTGTTGCGACGCATTGAAGTGTTCTCGACACTTTGGCTTATTGTTAAAGTGAAAAAAAAACTAGAACACGAATTCCTTCTATAATTAGACAAACCTTAAATAGTTTAAAAAAAACCATTTTTTTTTAAATATTAAACAACTTTTCATTTCTAAACATAAAACAGTTATTGTCCGAGTGCCTGTTTTAAACGTATGTATATACATCCACTTAGAGAGTGGGTATCCTAAATGAATATAGTAGAAAATCTGTATTGCATCTGATATTTTAAAAATATTATCAGAAGTCGATATTAAAAAATTTTCAAAATTTAGACTCGACTTGAAAGGATGAAATATGGTAATGTGAAGACAAATTATCTCAGAATTAGTATTTATAAGTTTTTATAATTATCTCAGGATCACTAGTTTTGCTTGTTCTAAATATCGATAGTTTGATAATGTCCATAATTCTAAGGAAGTTCATGTATTATGTTCTATATTTCGTCCTTCAGATACAATATTGTTTATTAATATTCTTTCTTCGTAAGTTCAAAATAGACACTAAACGCATATTTATAGATGCCACACCACATACATGTATATATATTTATACACTTATATTTTCTTCTTTCTACTTTTGCAAGATCTTATCTTACGAAGTTTCTCTTGTTTTGCACTAAATTAGAACTATTGTATAGCTCACTGATGTACTATATGCTTGATACACAAAATTATCTATAAATGTACACATGTATCATAATACCATTTACTTTTTTCTTTTGAATCTCTTCAAAATATGTAAAAGTATATTTTATGTATTGTATATGTAAATTGTATAGAATAATTGAAAGATGTTCCATTTAAACAAAATTACTGGACTACATGTTTTTTATACATAAAATTATTCGCATTTGCAGTACTTTCTTCCATTATGATTATGTTATGAACCACTATAAGCTAAGGAAAAGTTTAATAACAATACAAATGTCTGTATGAAAACAATGATATATCACTCTGGTTCAGATTCTGTTGTATTTGCCGTCCGTCTTTTCCATATGTTGTAGTAACAGAAAAGAAAGATAAATTAAAGAGTCAGAATAATAATGAGAGTTGCTTTTTGCTTCATCAAAGTACGAAAAAATTATGTGATCTGTGGTTGTCGCTTTTCTCTTTTTCTGATCCAGACTTGAAGTTATTAAAACGAAGATCTGGCTTTGAAAGTAATGGTCACTGTTATTTTCCCTAGAATGTGGTACTAAAAAGACTTTCTGGAGAACAGTTTTTAACTATTTACAAACATGTGATTGTAGTGCACGTTGAAGTATTATAGCCCTTTTTTGGCACCACAATAAGACGGATTCTCATTTCGTACAAATTAACAGACTTATTTTTGTGAACTTTCATTTGTGACTTTTTTTTTACAAATCATGCGATTTAGTAACAGTATTCCTCAATCTGTACAATGTGAAAAGGTGGCAACCCAACTTGTCGCAGTTTATTTAATCCATTTATATTTTTGTTGCATAGAAGGTGTTCGAAGCAAACTGTAGACATTTTCGTTGGCATTTAGTGGTACTTGCGTATTTTCTAAGTTGCCAAAATGAAAAAACGGCATTCGTATTGTTTTACAGGATGCCTGGAATATGCAACAAGTTTAAAGTGTAGCTAAATGAGTATTAGTCATAATTAAGAAGGACAATAAAGATGCATAGAACGATTTCGTTATTAGGTCTTTGTATGCCTAAGCTACATAAATTACATGTTACGAGAATTATGAGATAAAGTAAAATATAATAAAATTTATGCAATTCTGAAATGAATTTTATTACTGGAAGAATGCTATTAATAAAAGTAGACAATTGTGTACAATATTGCGTAAAAATCTCGAAAATTCTCATCAGAATTAGTCAAGAATTATCAGGCTTCGAATTGTTTCTGATCAGCTTAATAATCCTCTTTATCTCGAGATTACGGTATAGTGAATAAAATGTATCGAAAATGAGCGAGCTAATACAGACGACAACTGAAATTTGAACATGAATTTGAATAATGTATAATCGGTCCTAAAGTGAACTTCTGATAAATAGATCCTATTGCTACCGCAAAATCCAAGGCGGCATACATTTTCTTTGTTCTAGCGTCTCACGAAGTCAATGCTGGTAATTAACGAAAATTATTTTATATTTACAGTATTTTAGATTTTATTCTCCATATAAGTAACCATTGACGGTGAATTAAAACAAAAGGAACATTGAACTGAAACAGAGTTTAAATCAGAACTGCAGAACTTGTCGATTTAGGCACGTTTTAGTAAGCCCAATCCATAGGTCTACGTGGTCTCTGAGAAAAGTAATGGGACTAATATTGTAGAAATTTGTATTGCCAAATTATCTACAAATCACCGTTATCCTTTTCAAGAAGTTGGTTTGTTTTTATTTTTGGGAGAAGAAAGTAGTCACACGAACTCAGATCAGAGGAGCAAGGAGCCTATGGTACTACAGGAATACGCTTTTTGGTTAAAAATTCTTTTGTAACAACGCTCACTGTCACATTGCACTCTCTGAGAACGAGCTTTCTTGCCAATAAGGGTATTCCTTTGGTTCCATAGTGCCCTTACTCCCCTGATCTGAGTCCATGTTACTTCTTCCTGTTCCTAAAAATCAAAACCCAGGTCGTCATCTTAGACTAGGGGACAACATCCAATAGATTCTGACTGACCAACTGAAAGCAATATCGGTTCAAGGCTTCCAGCACTGTTTCAAGAAGTGCTAACAACGTCTCCAGCGGATTGTGGCTTGCCAAGAGAACTACCTTCAAGGGGATAATGCTGATTTGTAGATAACTTGACAATACAAATTTTTACTTTATTAGTCCCGTCATTTTTAGACCCAGTATTAGAATTTATCTCCAGTCGCCACGTCTCTTTCTAATACTTTTGTTCTATTTTTGCTAAAACTTGTTCATTTGTGTAATGCTAGTTTCTACAATTCGTACTATCCTGAGGTAGGCCCACAGCTTTTCACACCCCATATTTCTGGTAATTGTTTTATCCCAGCGCCCTAAACATGAATGCTTTAACTCTCACGTGTCAGTCGATTTTGTGACCACAGTAGGGGGAATTAGAGCATCTTGATATACCAATAATATCTCGGTATCCATAAACAATTAAAAGTTCAAAACATGACCATAGGATAGCATATAATCGACCTCATCTTGTAGTAATGTTGTGAACTTTAAGTGTTTATGGATATCAAGATACTATTGGTGTTTCGTTGTACCCCAACTCCCCCTACATATCTCTTCCACTGAGAATACATGTATATCAAGCATTAATCTAGTCTAAAAATGTCTTCATTTTGCACTGCATTTTTATGAAACTTTCACCAACTAGTTATTGACAATTTCTTGCTGAAAATGGTATTGGTAGTGAACACTATTATCCGTACAATGTAAAATTATTCGAATAATTTCGTTTTTGGTTTCAATCTCGCCAGAAAATCTCACTGAACATATTGGTAAATATTTCAGAAAAATAAGGAAAGATAAAGGAATTTTTATAGTATTTGAATAATTAATACATGGACACATTGTGTGGTAGCGTTTTCAGGTTCTGTTAAGCTTTACATTGGAGATATTTAACATTCGAGATATTTAAGGTAACACAGTATACATCGATTTGCTCACTGACTTCTTGAAACTTCGAAAAATTTCATTTAACATAATTCAATAACTACCATGAAAAACTATTGATTATCTTTCAATTTGTATAAAAAAGGGCCACTATATCAGTTATTTATGGTCTTACAATCTCTTCACCTAAATCATATTAAAGAATAATGCTACTGAATTCAAGTTGATTTTCAATGATCTTATACCGAATAATCGCGGACAATGTTAGACAGTTGGATAAAAATATCGATGGCAGCCAGGAATATGGTAGACATTTACGAACCTATAACAACTGAATCGTAAAAAGCTATTGTAAGATAACTTATACAGGGTCTACCATTTATCTCGGAACCCGTGCGTACGAGCACACATAAGGATAGCAACAGCGCAAAAATTAGATACATGCGCCATCTGACAACTGTTGCTGAAAGTACAAACGCACGTAGAGAACGCAAGTTGACAAGATTGGTGATACTCGGATCTGGGATTCGATTCTTGTTACAGTAGACATTCGTTTCCCGCACTAGTCGGGGCTGTAGCGGGCCATAATTCCAGGAACCGTGCAGGAAGCAGACGCCACTTACCCGAACGCTTTCCCCACCACTCGGCCGTTCAGTCGTGCGACGCAGCTATATATAGGGTTGGCTGGATATGAGCACTTTACGGTTACATTAATTATCTCCGTTATTTTTAGAGATATCTGAAAAGTTTATTCACAGAAGTTGTTCAGTATGAAGAGAGCTATTACTTAACAATAACAAGTTTTTCGTAGGTGGAGTATCTTCTAAGTTTTCAAAGCTAATTATGTTATTTTTATTAATGATATTGAAATATTATGGAATAAAATACTTTTATTACATAAATCGATTCTTTCAAACATTCTGCGTAATAAAGTATTAAGGTATTATGTGAAAAAGGTAATAATTCGTGACATATTTTAGTGGTAAATATCTAGCTTCGTTAGCATCTGTTACCCATTACGTGTGATCCGCGAGACAAGAAGCAATCAAATTGCTACCAATATTTATTCCACCAATATTCATTGCACCAATAAAACCATTATTAAAACAGTATTATATACACTGCGCTTTCCGTGATGAGATATGCGAGTTAAACGCGACACCGTATGTGTTCCGGCCTGGGCGTGCTGGGCGACAGAGTAGGGTACGCGAGCGTGTGTGAGAAATACGTGTGAACAAGGGGCGTGGCTTTCGTGCAGATAACGGTGGCGCGGGAAACGAATGTCTACTGTATTTCATGCGACGTTGTGACGGTCTCAATGCCACTGTGTGTCTCTTTCCATCCTCCGGTACTTCGGCATGAGAGCCTCTCGCTTAGACGCTCGGTAAACCAACTTCCTTCTTTACCCTACGATTTCCACGTATAGCGTTTAATAACCTACGGGTTAATTTACTCCCCTTTTAATATGTTGCTCAATATTTGGGTACAATACATTCTTTCAAAAGAAATAAACTTTTTCTTATTCATGTATTTTAACTCTTGACGTGTGAAAACGTTCAGCGTCTCGTCAACATTCTCCGCCATTTCCTGACAATGGATGACTGACGGGCGTGTGCCGAACGCAGTCTCCACTCTTTGAGATTCTGGTAGGTCCTTCTCGAGAGGTTTGTAATACGTGCAATGGGGACAGACGACTGTAGGTGAGGACTCACGTCGCAGTCGCACGTCATGGGTCAAGACGCAAAGAGTGAGAGAGACACAAGTGCCGTAAGTGTCTCGCGATCGCGGCAACACCGCGAAAATTCGGTCCTACCTTCCAAGCATCATCTTTCGAAAAACAGACCATAGTGTTCTTGATCAGACTTATGTGTACCTTGTGCGTTTTTTTATTTGATTTATAGTGGGTTGTTCGATTTTACGATTTACCATACTCTAACGAGGAGTAACATATTGGCCTGTTCACGCTGTGATTTTAGTGAAATCTGTTTATTTGTTATTACCTCTTTGAAGGTAATAACAAATCACCTCTTTTCCGTAGTTTTCTCTCAAAATTTATTCCATGATATCTCAAATTTTCCAAAAACTAAAAAGTGTTGGAGGGCATAATATCGTTTAGGTTTTTTTTTGTTAGAAATAATAGGCTGGATCCTGTTTGTTCTCGTTCACAGTAATGACACTAAACTGAATCGACAATGATGTAAAAGCACTTGTTAGAATTGACTTGCTGGACACGATTTCAGAAGACTGTCCTTCCTCTGTAGAAGATGGTGGAGTGCAAGTTCTTTAAGCACATTCTGCAGGTTTTGAGTGATTCTGTGTATACATACGTGTATTAGAATGGTCACTAATGGTAGTTACATATGTAGGTGATGAAAATTATTTGGCGAATTTAGTGAGTTTCAATCCTCGGAATAATTCCAATTTATAAAAATAATCTGTATTGACATATAAATGAAAACTTCACAACTTCGTCACTATTATGTCGCCTTCCAAAGTAATCCAGTTGTTTGACTATTTTCTTGTTCCTCATGTTTGTTGATATACAATGTGCTCTTCATCACGCTCACTATCTTCCATGAAAGTGTTATCTTACAATTAGTAGCAGGTTTTATATACACCGTTTTATAATGTTACATTTACGAAATACATACATGGTACAAAATTAGTAATTCAAGCAATGCTTAATCGTCGGGAAAAAGCCATAATTTTAATTAAAGATTTATATCATTGTATCTGTACACGAAGTTCTGTATGTACACAAAATCTGTTTCTTATAAGTTGAAAAAAGAGTTTCCCTCAGAAACAATAAATACGATTTCGGAGAACAATGCAAAGGGGTAGAGAAAGAAAAAACGTCAGCACAAATTTTATGTACTCACCCATTTCACACTTCAAGTGCTCATACTCTTCCTCACTTTGCTGTGTATTGTATGCAGGGTATAACAAAAGTGTTGTGTTGCATAGAATTTTTTGTGTGTGTGCCATCCTCGGGCAGGAGGTGCGCGCGCAAGCTGTGACTGCTCCACTTCCTTCATGTACAGTGACCGAAATAATGATAGGTTCACTATCCGCGTCGTCTGGTTTATTGCGTTTATTTTAGAAAAGAACATAATCAATATGAATCTTTGAGGTTCAGTAGGAGAAAGAATGACAAAGGCAAAAATGTAGCGTTTTTGTAGTGTGCAACTGTGATATTAGAAAAACAGCTGTGAAGAGATTAGAACCGCATAAATGAGTCTGCAATAAAAAAAATTAAAATTTATCAATCAAGTCAATATGTCTGATAAGATTAATAACAATACATTTGATGTAAATATGGTAAGTTGCAGTACCACATCTACAAATTAAACTGAAAACGTTTATGAAAAAAATATTAAAATATAAAGCTATCAGTAGTAATGAAATTAATTATTTTACTACTTCTCTCAGAACCTCTCCAGTTTCTCTTATTGTACTAAACTTCAAAGAGTCTAGACAAGGTTTTTGGCCACTTGTAAAATGTAACAATGGCTACAGCCACAACAGTTTTACTATTATGGTTTATCTTACCTTGTAGAATTAACAAGCTCATCATATTGTGCATCCAAAATTGTTGTTGTCGGTGCCTTCCTTGTAGGAGTTTAATATTGATCATTCAGTAAATTAATAAATGCTTTAAAAAGTTATGAATCAATTACGCTAAAAGGGATATTACATAACAAAAATTTTTTTTCAAGTAACTGATCAATCTTACTTCGTCCGAAATAAAAATAAACTTTTTATTAACATAATTTTCAGTCTAAACAAATTATATTTATTATTCTGTACCAATTTTTTGGGACCATTTAACATCCATTTTTCATCACTGTAACCGAATTTAATTTAATTGCTTTTAATTACAATTATAATTGTTAATAAATTGACACTTCTTTATAACCTATACGAAAAACGTTTTACAGGTTAGAATTAGGTTATAGATATTTTCATTCTAGATATACATTTACGACACATTTGCGACATTTACGACATTTAAGACACGTGTCACGTATAAAATAAAAAATTCGCGTATTTACCCTCCTCTGGGGGTACCGAAAGTGGGGACACTCATAGCATGCGCGCGCACCTCCTGCCCAAGGATAGCAACAAAACGAGTGGTAGGGGCTGCTGTTATTGCTGTGTGGCCTCACGGGCCCACGGACGAATGTTTGGCCAGGCCTGATTTAGTATTTTTAAAAACAACAGAGATATTCGAGGTTCAAACGTTAGTTAACTCACCCTGTGTATCAACTACTTTTCTTCGCACGTCACAATCCGATCAAGAAATGATATTTTCGAAGCATTCAATGACTGTAGAACTCCAAAACGCCATTTATGACAGAAGAAGCAAACATACATCTTGTCGACAAAAGCGTATAGATTCTAGTGGTGTTTATTTTGATTAATAAAATTTATTCTAAGCTGCACTATGCTATACTACATTTTGCAATTGAAAACCGCAATTTACTTCCGGACAATCTATTGTAATATGTGTACAGGGTGGTGCACCTAACTGGAACCACTTCGATTACTGCGTAAATAATGATTTTAGTGAAAAATGTTTCAAATAAAAGTTGTATAGTTTCAAGGTTGATATAATTTTATGTAATTAGTTTTCTTTTAAATAAATGTGTAGAGGACATATGAAGGTCAAGTTTTAAACGGAATCGTATATTTTTTATTACGTCAATCGAACCAACTTTTAATACAAAAGTGTTAACCTATTCATATAAAAAACCAGTAGTTTAGGATATATTTTAACTTCAATTATTCGAAATGACGTAACTGAAACTGCGATGACGCCTAAAGTTATTAATTATAAAAAATATAATACTCCATTTAAAAAAACAAACTTGACCTTCATATGTCCTCTATACATTTATTTACAAGAAAACTAATTACATCAAATTATGTCCCTTATGAAACTATACAACTTTTATCTGAAACATTTTTCACTAAAATCATTATTTACGCAGTAATCGAAGTGGTTCCAGTTATGTGGACCACCCTGTATATATTGACAGTGTGAAACAAGATGAAATATGCAACGCGTGAGACGTTGAGTGGGAAGCGCTTGTATGCTGCAGTTCTAAAAAACGGTTGGCTATGAAACAACATAGGTACCTCAGCACTGTTCAGTAGCAATATTTTCTTCACAGAGTAAGCGATATGTATTCTCTGAGGTTGCCCGAAGACATGGTTATTCGTCTTTTACATGGTCGATTACAAATAGCTAGGCGTTTTAGGTTCAGTATGATCTTTTCTTATTTGGAAACTATAAACGGAATGCAGAATCTACAGGACACATTTCTTAAAATTCTTTTAATATTGAGAATCAAAACATTGAAATAAATGAAAAGAAAAACTACAAAATTGCTTGAGCTGCTTATTGTGTTGTGTGTGGATCGACGTCAACACTTCATCACTCGCTACCCAACAATCAGGATCCATTATATGCTGTTACAGAAACATAGTCCTCATGAGTCACAGCTCGAGGTAAGAAAATACATCGCATTCCTCTTGTCGATCGCATAAAAAATTCATCTCGTTTGATAATACTGATACACCTCAACTCTGTATCACCGCGAGTTTGTATCATGTTGCCAGTAATGAATGATATTAACAAAAAATATTCTTTCCTATGATTAATCAACGATAACGTTAAGCTTCACGTTCTTTTGATAATGTTTCTATATCTTCCGAAAACGTGTACAGATGAATTTTTTACCAATGACTGGCAAGAAAATGTCAAAGGATGCATGATTTATGTTTTGCTGTATCAGTTCTGTGTCTGCGTGGACACACAATAAATACTACACGCATCAGCTTGTCTGTATCAACTAACAAGCATGAGTTCTCTTGCTTTGGCATACACTTGGTTTTAATTTAAATTCACGGCTAGAATTGGATGTACCACGAAATATATGAAATAAATTTATCGTTATTAATAATTTCATTTACAATTATGGTATCGATATGTACATCGAGGTGCTGAACTACAGTATAATATAACTATTAGTCATACAAGTATTTGAAATTTCCACCAAATCGGGTGTCGTTTCTTCATAAAGAATACCTATTCTAATAATTAACTTTTATTCAACTATTCATTTGTATACACTTAAATGCAAAGTGATTCGGCGCAGAAATTTGATAAATTTGCTTGAGGGTAAATATTATTTTTCATAAGAATAAAATTAATGTTATTAATACAGAATGTCCCGTAACTGCTGGTACGAGAAGAAAGTTCGTGATTCGACGTGAAACAATATATTGAAGACATAAAACGAATTTTTTTCGAAATTCATATATTGAAATATATTTGATCAAAACTTTCAAACATATTTGATCCAAAGGCTGAACTTTTCTTTCCCGGACCAAAAATTATTGACTTTTTTCTACCTATCGGGTAACACATAACAATAATATATACATCTCTGTAGTTTTAATATACAGTAGACATTCGATTCCCGCACGAGTCAGGGCTGTAGAGGGCTAAATTTCCAGGAACCGTGCAGGAATCGGTGACCAGTTACCCGAGAGCTTTCCCCACCACTCGGCCATTTAGTTATGCGACGCACTAGATATAGGATGGGCTGGATATACGCACTTTACAGTTATGTTAATTATCTCCGTTATTTTTAGAGATATGAAAAAAGAGAATTCACAAAAGTTTTTTAGTATGGAGAGGGCTGTTACTTAGCAGTAACAGTTTTTTCATAGATGAATGATCTTCTGAGTTCTCAAAATTAATTATGTTCTTTTATTAATGATATTGAAATACTATGAAATAAAATTACTTTCTTTTTACATAAATCGATTCTTCTAAACATGCTGCGCAATAAAGTATTAAAGTATTATCTGGAAAAGTTAATAATTCGTGACATATTTTAGTGGCAAATGTCTAGCTTGGTAGCATCTTTTATCCATTACGTGTGATCCGCGAGACAAGAAACAATACAATTGCCACCAATATTCATCCCACCAATAAAAACATTGCAACATTTTATTAAAACAGTATTATATACATTTTACTTTCTGTGAGGAGATATGCGAGTTACACGCGATACCGTATGTATTCCGGCCTGGGCGTGCTGGGCGACAGAGTAGGGTACGCGCACGTGTGTGAGAAATACGTGTGAGCAAGGGGCGTAGCTTCCGTGTAAATAACGGTAGCGCGGGAATTGAATGTCTACTGTATATTCACTTTGTATAGAGATATGGTGGTATCTTACTTTAACATATATTGTTGTATGATACATTTTCTGAGGTGTATTTTATGATTATACATTTATTTCACAATGCAAGATGGCATTTTTATTATTAGATTTATACATAAATCAAATGTACTCCAAAACACGCCAAGTAACGCCAAGCCACGATGGTATTAATAATGAAACTTGCCTGCAGAATGCACTACAAATTTAGCCTCACAAGATGGCTGACGGTCGATTCCCTTTCCGTCTTTCGGCACACTCCCACAGAACAAGGCACTGTCCTTTAGGTCCATGGGTTAGATTAACGCCATATTGATTTCTATACAAAATTCGTCCAATCAGTGATGTCACTGCTTGCACGGTCGTATATACAGGTCCCGAAACTCCCGTGGTGGGGGTAATCCCTTAAAGAAACAAAATGTACTTTCGAACTTTGCCACGAAGCGAGGGCACTACAGTCT
Source organism: Dufourea novaeangliae (assembly GCF_001272555.1). Taxonomy (NCBI): domain Eukaryota; kingdom Metazoa; phylum Arthropoda; class Insecta; order Hymenoptera; family Halictidae; genus Dufourea; species Dufourea novaeangliae. The sequence goes on from NW_015373927.1 coordinate 75,448, forward strand.
TTACATCCAGTTATAGATCTATGAATGGGACCTTGCGCTCCGTCTTCTAATTCCTATGTCCATGGTTTCAATTGCGATATACATTCCCTCTGGCTCATGCGCCTATTCTTGCTTTTAAAACATGATGAATGAATAAATGACAATTAAACGCTTTGACAGTAGGACGTTCTTAACTTTTAGTTAAAAAAAATAATATCTGAGGGACAGAAGTCAAACATTCCAATGAAAAATATTTGTATATTTTGATGGAAAGTCAAAATTATATTACTACGTGGCACGCTCTCTACTGACAGCGTGCACAACTTGTTCCGCAAGCACACGGTGTATATGACTATATATACGACCGTGCGCTGCATCAGCATGCGTTTTTGTATGGACGCATCGATTGCAGCGCTGTGTGGCTAGCGGAAGGTTCATGAAACTTTTGGTCTTCATTAAGGGATCACCCCCACCACGGGAGTTTCCGGACCTGTATATACGACCGTGCATTAAACTAACCTGTAAAGTACGCTAAAAATGCTTGGTTTTACATACGCATAACTTTTGAACCGGTGGATTCCTAAACTTGAAACTTGCATTTTTAGATTCCACTTGTTGAATACTACCAGATGATATAAAAAAAGTCAATAATTTTTGTTCCGGGAAAGTAAAGTTTAACCCTGAATTTAGACTATATTTCTCTCATTGGATTACGTGTGAGCGATAAAGACCGCTGCTTGATTTGACGTGATCTGACCATACCGTGACCGCTAGTGTGAATCTGGCTTTAACAGTTGAAGCCAAGTTTGATCATACCGAAGCGTTCAAACTGAAGATCACTTTCAAATTCTTGCAACAGTTTGATGACGTTTTAAACTCTAAACTGAAGGTGATTTTCGAATTTTTCAAACAGCTCGATGACGTTGCAAACTTCAAATTCGAGTTACGTTGGCTACACGTTACGATTGGTAACCAACGCTACCACGGGAACTCGGCCAACAGACTCGCGCTCTGATTGGTCGGGGTTTTTCGTTAATATCTGGTCAACAAAGCCTCGGATTATATTTTTGCTAAGGAAAAAGTTGTTTCAAATCATCTCAGGCACCCCTCGTTTCCGGGAGTGGAAGCAATTTTGGGATACCCTGTATACTACTTCAAAAAGTAACTGCTTTCAATAATTGCTGATAAAAAGTGTAAATATCATATGTGAAATTGTTGTTTTAACTTTAATTAAGAAATTGTAGGGACAAACCGTGTAATTTATTACCCTTATTCTAACTTCATTGTCAGGGACACCGAGAGGCACTATACAGGGTGGGGCAATAACTACAAGGTGGGCCATTTAAGATTTGGAATTTGAATCGGCTATAAAAAAAAAACTAATGAATATTTTTTCAAAGTTATGAGTTTATTAGAAAGATTGAACCTTTCCATTTAGGAATGGAAGACAACATCATTCAAATGACTGCCACGGCTAGCCTTACAATACCCCATTCGATCAGTCCAATTTTTCAGTACATTTTCGATTGTTTGGGCCTCTATTTCGTCAATGGCAACTTCGATTTCATGTTTCAAGTCGTCAATCGTCTCTGGATGGTTAGCGTAACACTTGTCCTTAACGGCTCCCCACAAAAAAAAATCCAACGGAGTCAAATCGCAGCTTCGAGGTGGCCAATTGACATCAGCATTTCGGCTGATTATGCGATTTTCGAAAACAGTGCGCAAAAGATCGATTGTTACGTTGGCTGTGTGGCACGTTGCGCCGTCCTGTTGAAACCAAATGTCGTCTATGTCATCCTCTTCAATTTTGGGAAACAAAAAATCGCTTAGCATGGCGCGGTAGCGATCGCCATTCACTGTAACGGCGTTTCCTTGCTCATTTTCGAAGAAAAATGGCCCAATAATGCCGCCAGACCAAAATCCGCACCAGACAGTCACTCGTTGTGGATGCATTGGTTTCTCCACGATGACGTGTGGATTTTCTGAGCCCCAAATACGACAATTTTGCTTATTGACGTATCCTCCGAGGTGGAAATGAGCTTCATCTGAAAAGATGATTTTTCGGTAAAAATGCTCATCTTCGATCAAGCGATCTTCGGCCCATTGAGCAAACCGAAAACGCATCGGATGGTCATGCGGCTTCAGCTCTTGCACTAATTGAACTTTATACGCATTCATACCGAGATCTTTATGCAAAATTCTTCTCAAAGAAGTGCGTGAAATGTTCAATTCTTGAGAACGATGACGAGTTGATGTTGATGGTTGTTCACGCACACTCTGAGCAACAGCAGCGATGTTTTCGGTTGAGCGCACTGGACGAGTACGTACACGGGTTGTTTTATCCAACAACGATCCAGTTTCACGAAATCGCTTCACAAATTGATCCACAAACTGCGTTTTTGGCACATCCTTTTTGTCACATTTTTTTCGTAAATTTCTTACAGTTTGAGTAGAAGACTCACCACTTTGGAAATAAGTTTTTAATATTTCCCAACTTTGTTCAAGTGAAAAACGACCCATTTCATAAATGTGAAACATAAAACTAACTTTCTGTCACATCGGAAATGTCATCAAACCTTCCAACCTCAAAATAACCTTTAGTTCTAATTCCAAACGTTAGATGGCCCACCCTGTATGTTCACTTTGAATATTGCTGTTTTTGCGGTAAAAACAAACCAACAGGTTCTCGCAGCTCTCCTTGCCGCTCCACTATAATCGCTCGCATTGGATTCTAAAGCTGCGTCTACACTATATAACATAACATGTTATATAGCAAAAGTATAAAACTTGTTAGAAAAACAGAAAGAAAAATGTTATATAATGTGATGTTACATAAATGTTTCGTTTTATATACCAACTTATATGTTATCCATCTAGTGTGACGGGGCATTATTAATAATAAGACGCGAAATCTTACACAAATTTGTTACAGACTTGTCTGAAAGGTATAGTCTTGTAATAAGTTATAAAAACATGTTGTATAGCAAGGTTATACAACAATTTGTTGTATAACACTGTTTTACTGTATAGTGTAGACTTAGAGCTGCTTTAGAGTATCGGAAGCTACTAAAAATTCCCAAACATGGACAGTACTGTTCTAGCGGACTATTATCTTCTGTATACAGTTTACATACTTCTGCGCCGAATTTTATAATTACTCACTTATACAGGATGATTCATTAGTGATAGTTTAACACACAAAGATAGTAATTCTTTGTGGAAAAATGAGTCAATAGTCCAAAATACAACTTTTACAAGTAAGGCTTTGATTCTGTACAGAATAGTTTGGAAAATTTTTTGGGTGCAGGTGCTACTTCAGAAGACTCGGTTCATATATCTTATCCTTTCCACTTACTGTAAACACAAATGCACGCGAATTCAACTTTCGAAAGGTAATTTCCCACTTTAAAAAACCATGCTTTGCCGTGAACAACTATATTATTCCAAAACTTTCAAATTAATTTTCCATAACGAGTCACTATGATCTCGCCTCGATCGAAATCAATTTGAAAGTCTAGAATAACAGTCCCGAATCACCTTGTGCGACTGTTCCTCCGATAACCGTCCACCCTGTAGATTTTGAAAAAAAAAAAAACAAATCTACGAAGACTGAAACGATCTAATTGAAACAATGTTAGAAGACGTTTATACGTTTTCACTGATTAGTTTGTACAAGTTCAATAGAAAATCTGACTACGATGCAACAGCATGGGCGTAGCCAGGTTATCAGTCAGGGGGGAGGGGGGACAAAAATATTAACACATCGACTGTCACAGTGAAAAAGGCTGTACGTAGACACACTGTATTTTGTTTTTAAAGTCATAAATCGTTTAAAATGTATGCGTTTTGTTGATAGTAGCTGTTAGTCGTGTTCCAAATTATAGGTACTGCAATATTATATATTACGGAAAAATTTTGTAATTCTGGGAAGGGAGGGGGTGGGGTGGGCAAAATCCATTTTTTTTCTTGTAGCGTGGGGCAAAAGCCACTTTCTTCCGTCCAGGTCACATGGCTACGCCCATGTGCGACAGAACGACATATAGCATATGTATACCTCATTGACGTCGCCGAACGAAGCAGCCGCACACATGTCCCTGCGGGAAACAGTGAAAGGTACTTATGAAAGCCTGGGGTTAATATACGCAGTACCACGGGCACCCAGCAGCACAGGAGCAATGTTGCTAGAAACCGGTGTTCGTCGATGCAACAACGGCAATATCGGCTACGAAGCTACGGCGTCGCGTCGGCGCACGGTGACGGGCAAATGCTACTGCCGATTAACAGCGTTAACAGGAACCAAAGTAACAGCAACCAGTCGGCCGGCGAATCACCGATGACGACGGCCGCCACGAACCTAACGCATCGGCACAGTAACTCGTCCCAACAGAACAACACGGCTTACGAACCCCAACCTCGCCGTGTCCCTAGTTCCATTTCGTACTCGACCTCGACTCCGCTATCGACCCCGATCTCAACCTCAATCTCGACCTCAACCTCAACCACGACGAAAAATCATCAACGTTCCCATCTTTCTGGCCTTCAGAGGCAATGACAAGGTATGAGTGTACATTAAGAAACCGCGCGAGTCAAAGGATCCACGTTCTTACGATCGATAGATAAGGAGTCGAAATTCGTGGACACCTCTCTGTCCATTGATAACCTAAGACAGTTCTTTCGTTTCTGAACTGTTACCGTTTCAAAGAACGCTGCGTGGACTCGTAGAGATGGCGTGAACTGCTACTTGTGAATCACGAGTGATTCGATCACATTCGTTTCCAATTACGGTGATCTTTCACAGTGATTCGTGATTTTTTGTGATCGTTTCTGATTGGTGGAGAAACCTAATGCCATATCCAGACACGTGCAACGCGCAATGCAGAACACTCTTAAAAGGGTCGATTTTAAAGCCGAACACGAGCGTTCTGACGCGTATCGTTGAAAATATCAAAAAGAATGTCTATTTGTTATCATGCCTACCCGAACATTATTTATTGTGTTAAAAAAAAAGAAGGTGATTATGCATAAAGAGGGCAACCTCATGTATGACCTTGACGTTGACATATGTTGTCAAGGTCATCGTCTTAAGTAACCTTGACCTTGAAAGCATTGACGGTCACGATGCGGTCAAAAGTTATGAACCGTCAAAGTTTCCCTATACCGTATAAGAGAAGATGCATATTTGAAAGAGTGATTCGAGTAGGTCTGAGGATAGACTCGTTAGCGGCGAGGGGGTTTGGGGGAGAGTCGGCAGCCCCGGTTGGCCACACTGCCAGTTTGCTGAAAAAACACAAACAGCTGACAAGTCTTCTGAAATATAAATTCGCTCTTTCCAAGAGTTAGGTACCCCACCTCCCCAAATAACACAAAAACGTCCTATGTACGTCCGATGGACGTACGTTCCGGACGTTCTGTATATTCGGAGGATGTCCCGAAAAGGTCCATATGTCCCCGGTAGGTCCTGGTTAAGATCTTTAAATGTCCTAGGAAGGTTCTATTTACAAAGTGGAACGTCCTAAGGACGTCCTATGTCAACATTCTCAGAACGTTTCCCGAATGTGTAAAAGTAACATTCCCTGTACGTTTTGAGAATGTTTAAAGAGATTTTAAAAACGCTATGGTAACATTTGTAACATTTCCCAAATGTTTAATATTGCGGTTAAGTTTCATTCTGTGCAAGGTGACAGGAGTTAGGTTAGTTTGTGTTTAACAAATAAAAGATTAACTTTCCTGCGATTTCCGCACTTAGTAGAAATTATATCTAGTTAGTTCCTGTTAATAAATAAAAGGTTAAATTTCCTGTAAGGAATTGTAATAAAAATATAGGTCTGGGGATTATGATCTCCAAGTACATTATGTTTATTTCTATTTTCATTGCAAAACTCTGATTCGTTGTTAGTTAGAGACAGTTTAAGAAAAAACATGCTTTCTCAACTTTATTGAGATTTTCGCACAAAACCACTAGTGTCGTTACACTTCTCTATTGATTGTTTAAAGACTGACACTTTGTTCATGGGGTTCCATCACCTTGCACGGAACAACATTGGCAAAAATACTAAACGAAACCGTATTTACCAACCAAATTTACGTCTTGAGAACATCCGTAGGACTTTTGGGACGGACGTTTCTCGAACATCCGAAATTTAAGTGTTACGAACGTCCTAGGGATGTCCAAAATGGACGTAGGACATTCGGATATAAACTGGACATGAAACGGACGTACTTAGGATGTACGGTACTATCTGGGTCAAGTAGAAACTCATCTATTGTTTTGGGATATATATATGGTATATAGGTATATGTGTGGATATATAGGTGTATATCTAACCGTTGGAATAAGGCAATCTAAATTTCATGTATTGGCGCCAAAAAGTGAGTATGGTTGCGTTTCCGTTTATATGGACTAGAAGAGAATTTGCGTTGTTTAATTTTTCTTTAAAATGTTTGATATTTCTTTCCGTTTATATATTCATTCAATATTAAGTTTGTTTATTGTATAATAAGAATAAAGTGTGATAAAGAATCACTAAAGATAAGTTAAAAGCTTTGTTCTTCATGACCTGATGCCAACACTAACTGACTCATTAACAGTTTCTGGTGTGGTGGGCGAAAATATACAAAAACGCAATAAAGCGGCAGATTTTTTTCAAATTTAAATGCATACGATCATACTATGTACCATGAAAGGCATGGATTTTATATCCGCAATATACTATAGTTTACGTCTCTTTTTGTTATTACAACTGACGTATGAAACATAGGAACAACGTAATAATAATGTTTCCCGATTAATTGTGAATAACGAACCACAAATTCTACAAATAATTGAATCGCGAATAATTTTACGGTAAATTAAGAAATCCAATAACGCTTCGCGATCTTCGATAATACGTAAAAATGCGTAAAATTTCATTTTCACAATGTTTCAGTTTCAACGATTGAACCAAACTGATTAAAATGTAAACATGCTACAACAAGCATGTAGATCGTTGGAGGAATGTAAACATAGCTTCGGTCGAAGCATTGGCATTATATCGTACTTTTATATTGTACAAAAAGGAAACTTTAACGGTCCATACCTTTTGAACGGATCGTGACTGCCAATTTTGTTAACGTCAAGATTACACTGGACAATGACCTTGACAACATATGTCAAGATCAAGGTCATACATGAGGTTGCCCTCTTTATGCATAATTACCAAAAAGAAAATTATGTATTTCTGCCGGGCGTATAAAAAATAATTTTTACAGAGTTACAAGCTTACTTTACTGTTGCATGTTGGTCGAGTGTAAACGGGACTTTGCATGTGTCTGGATCTGGGTTAAAAGTTCTTTACACGCGACACATAACCGGTATATTTTATATTAACGACATCGAAAGAAAAATTCGAGTTATATCGTATAAAGTGAAGGAATAATTAGAAACAATGAAGAATAATGTACAAATTAATGATTATACATTATAATCTACATGTTACCTAGCAAATCATTCTTTTAGAATTTCTTGTTTTTTTTCTACTGATTTTTAAAAACACAAATAGTAATGAAATTCATCGTAGAATCATATTTACTACGTTTTTCTGTTTAAAGATCAAGGACTTACGATCGCAGTGAGCAAATTCACTCAAGATAAAAAGATCGCAATCACGATCGTGAGTGAAGTTAAATCACGACCGTGACCGTGATTCGGCGATCACTGTGATAAATCACCGTTAGTGATTTTGCACGCCATCTCTAGTGTGGAATATCTTATCAATTCTCATTACACGCTCAAGTGGATAAATTCGAATTAATACGGAACAAATTGTTCGTTTTATTTTGGACAGTGAATGATTTGTTATTGGTAACATTTTCACTGTAACTATTTAATAAGGTTAGTCTTTATTGAAACAATTTAATTTTTTACATAAATGGGTGTATATTATAGATATTTTTTAATTCGAAGGTTTATCAACGATAATAATACAAACACTGAATTTCTGTGTTTACAGTGCTTACTGTTTGATCAATTGGTGATTGATCGATAAAAGAAGTATTGATAATTGATTCATTTTTATGAGTAAATGAGTATAATATTTACATATTATAGCGTAAGTTGATTTACGTTGATTTATTACGAGACTGCTTCAAAAACGTGATTATTGAAGTAACATGTAAATTGTCCAAGTACGCATAGAGTTGTTAAATTCATTTTCGACCTGTTTTAATGAATACATATGTGCCTACTAGGCAGTGTTTGATAAATTACATGAGTTTGTTACGTTGTATCACGGAAAACAATGTATAAGACAATAACCAGTTTTCTGCCAGCATATTTTTCTGTCAATAGATCTTTTTTGTCGTGAGATTTATCTTTGAAAATCATTGAAAGTTGCGTTTGTAGAAAGAAAGAACAATATTTAGAACATAGTGAATAAGATTCATCAGATATTTGGAACCTACAAATCAGAAATCAACTGCTTAATAGAAAACAAGAAAAAGAGACTATCGATATAATCAATAGTTTAGAAGATAATCGAAAGAAACCGACTTTATGAGTATTTAATTAATTATTTTAATGTTTAAGAGTCTCGGGACACGTTTTCCCGTTATCCTGTCGAGGTCAAATTTTGCAGAGAGTATTTTTTTATCAATTGGAACTATTCTGCGGGGTGCCGCGAACAAAGTATTGAAAAAAATTTTTATCAAGAGTAAATAAGAACCACCTTAATGAACACACTACGTACAGCTCGTACAAGCAAAGTTTTGAGCATTCCGCGCGCAAGAAGACATAGATCTATAAACAAGTCATTTTCGATTTATTTAGTTTATTATATCACAACTAAATAGTTTCTCAAAGTTCTTTTCACAATTCTAACAATGCTTTCTTCATGAACAGAAAAATCACCAAAGAACTGATTATTGTTTTATATAATGTCCTTGAATACAATACTACTGCTTCATCCAAATATTTGACACGCAAATTGAAAGTTCTCAATTGAAATAATCGCTCTTACAATACAAACAGAAATCGTACATAACTAGAACGAACTTTCGAAAATTGTTCACAATTTTATTGTAGTACGTATAGCCCTGGGTCATTCCACTCAAAATCGGATACTTTTTGGAACACCATTACATATTTTGTTCAAATTTAGATATGTTGTAGTCTTCAGCGATATATAAATGTACCTCGAAGGATTTTTGAGAATTTTAAAAATTGTTGATTTTACAGCTGTTGAAATTTAGGGTCAACCTTTTTTTCAATAAATCATAACTATTGAACTAACAAACTGGCCGAAATGAGCTTTGCGGGTACTTACTGTGAAGACATAAGAATACCAAATAAAAATTATTTCAGTTTAAAAAAAATATTTTCTAACCATCTATTTTGCAATTGTGTGGGATCGGGAACTCCATACCCAACAAAGGAGCAAATAACATCTTTGGAAAATAGGAGGGTTCCGTGGAGCAGTGGGTAGAAGAGAGTCTCTGCTTTCGGCGCCGGGGTTCGTGAGTTCGAATCCCGCTTGGGCCCTCTCATTTTTCCAACGCTGCTTAAATAAATGTCCTGTTTTTATACCGGGGAACTCTTTACAAATTTGAAAAAATGAAGATGGAGCCGTATTTGTCCTCTTTATAGACTTATTTTTAGAAATATAGACACTTTACAATTGGCTGTATGAAAATTAATTGAAGTGAACGCTGCATCGAATTACACCGGCTCTACCGGTTAAGCCGTGTAGTATTAGGCTTCGATGCAGCGTTAACTTCAATCAATTTTCATGTGACGAATTTTAAAATCTCCACATTTTTTAAAATGTTTATTTGTCGATAAAGAAGACAAATAGGATTACATTCACAATTAAAAAAATTTTTTTTTCAAATATTTTCTTATAACTGAAATACTTTTGATTAGGTACTGTTATGCCCCTATCATAAGCATCCACAAAACTCATTTTGATAAGTTTATTAGTTCAACATTATTCGACCAGTTGACCCAGTGTAATTCGATGCAGCGTCCACTTCAATTAATTTTCATACAGCCAATTTTAAAGTGTCCATATTTTTGAACACACGTCCATAAAGAGGACAAATAGGGCAATATCCTCGTTTTTTTCAAATTTTTAAATAGGTCTCCAGTATAAAAACAGAGCATTTATTTAAAACAATTGCAAAGAGATGGTTAAAAAATATTTTTTGTTAGCTGAAATAATTTTTATTTGATACTCTTATGTCTCCACTGTAAGTACCCGCAAAGCTAATTTCGATCAGTTTGTTAGTTCAATAGTTATGATTTATTGAAAAAAGGTTGACCCCCAATTTCAAATCAACAATTTTTTAAATTTTTAAAAATCCTTCGAGATACGTTTATATATCGCTAACGACTACAACATATCGAAATTTGAACAAAATCCAAAATGGTGCTCTAAAAAGTGTCCGATTTCGCGTGGAATGACCCCCCTATGTTCCAAACTTGCCAATATATTAAATTTGCTGAGTTAGTGCTACCTTGCATTTCGAATGATTACATAACGGAGTACGTTTTACATGCATTTGTTCTCGCTAGTACGTACAGTATGCTTGCGTTAAGGAATGACTTTAGAGATTGTTTACCGATGTAACGTAACCGTCTGTTTACTCGTAGTTAATATACATATAAGTCCCTTAGCATTTTCTTGTTATATTTTTTCGTGTATAAAGCAATCCTTTTGTCTTATACATTACGTATGTATTTTATGGAATGAAACACTGTGACTAATGTCATGCTGCTCTGTGTCTTGTAAAATGATTCGTGTTTTTAGTTAAGTTTATAACTCGAAACAGTTCCTGAAATTTGCGGACTCTTCCATGGAACGTACCGAGATGCTGCTAGTTCAGGTATTCAGGTGTAACCCGTGTCCTAAAAGCAAATGTTCTTGATGTTTCGCCAGTATTGAGGCTAGTTTCATCAAGGAACTGTTGACTGTCATATGTATGCCTGCTTATACTCATTTATTTAAAGAACTACGTCGGAAGATATGAAATTTTTTAGTTAACAGTTAATAAGGAACATCACATCGTTGAATTCAATTGACAATCTCTGATTATTGTTACGCTTAATAAATACATATTAGACACGTGTTTTTTTTTATCGTTCGATATTTATGCTTAGAGAATAAAAATCGCCAAGACCGAGCGTTACGGTGACATATGTAGGGAAAAAAAATTGTTCCGAATTTTGACCTTGACAATATGTTTGAAGATCATCGAAATAGGTGGGGAGTACTTTTTATAAATAATTACCAAAGATAATTAAAAATATTATAAGTTTATATTTAAAGGTACATTCTGGTGTAAACGCTGTAAAATATGGCTTTTGTAGAATTCTTATAAAGGAAAGCTATAACATATAGAGTAAACAATTAGTTTGGGGTTTATTAATATACATTTAAGAAAAAAGAAGAATTTTACGGCATTCAAGTGTTCAATTTTCACAAAAACATTCATTTTTAATATCATACATTCACAAAAATTCATTTTTTGTGTCGCAAATTCCGAGTTTTGTATGCATCAACGAGATTTTAGTTAATATATCCACGAAGTTTCAAATCAATAATAGATATAATGGCTTTCTTATCACAAGTTGCTAAAAATCACATCGTTTCTTAAAGCCCTCTACACTAGGAAACCACTTAAAACTAATCGCATTCGATTCGATTCGACCTTACTAAGAGCTTTGTATACAGGGTGGGTTATTTGAATCGATCTCCTCGAATATCTTCCAAACTGTTGGTAATATCGAATAATGTTTCAAATAAAAATTGAATGATATCAAACCATAATTTATTGTATTTTTTATGTAGAACGACGTGCTCTATAAAAAAGTATGAAGCTACTTATACGAAAGAACTATTAGCGTAATAGATATTTTAATTTTAAAATTGCGAACTGGTGCTGATAATTCGATATTTACCTTCTTGTTTAAGTTGATGTTTAATGTTGGAACTTAGATGTCGCGTGTAGTATCTCACGCCATTTTGAAATTAAAATACCTTCTAAAGTAATGCTTTTCAGTATAAATAGTTTAGTACATTTTTATAAAGAATGAAAAGAAGTTTCAACTGACGTATTAAAAAATATATGATTCCATTATAAAACCAAATTCGGCCTTCATATGCCCTCTAAACATCCTAAAAAGCCATTCAACTTTTATCGGAAACATGTTTCGATAGATTTAAATGACTTACCCTGTAAATACAAACAATGTTCTGTTCTCTGTTGAATCCATACACCTTATAAAGATTTAAAATGTTTCAATTCCCAATGAGAATAAAACTTCAGCTGATAAAAAAAGATGTGTCTAATATGTTTTGACAAGAAAATCGGAGATTGTCGGGTAGACAATATTACTTAAAAATAGTGGTTTCATTAATAATATCCTGAAACTAGGACGCCGACAAATTGATATTTCTGTTAAGTTATATGTATTTAAGAAATTATGCTTGCATCAGTTGTATAGTGCGCATAGTGCGGTGTACAGAATTTTAAAAAATTTTCGTAACATACAAAAAAATTAAAACGTTACAGATATTACATGTTACACGCATGGAAAAATAATTATAATCCTGCACAGGGTACTTTTTAATGTGTGAGAAGTACTCTAACCTAATTACTACCAATTGTAGTTTCTAATAATACTTGCGTTCTATTTTATATATAATATGAGTATATCATATTAATACTCATGAATAAATAGTAGACGGAGCAACAGTTGAGTGTACAATCTGATTAATATTTTAACCAAAAAAGACGATATTTACATATTCTTTGTTGTCAATGAATGATTGTAATTCAAGACAAAGAGAGAAAATAGTTCGAGAAATAGACACTCGAACGCCTACGTTTGCCGCCTTTGAGTACCACTGCCAGCGTTGCAGGTTTTACAAAACTATTTCGCTTCTGTATTGAACACAAAACGTGCTTACCATTTCTGTTAATGCTTTCTGGAAGAAAAATGTTTACTGTATCCGCTGACGCAGTCAGATTATGTCCTGCACCCTTACTTTTTGAAATAAATTGAAAAATATCTGTAAAAATTGGTGCATTTCGGGTGTCCTTTCCCTTTGATCGTTATTTAAACATGTTTAAATGTTGATAATGCGATAACAACGTATACTATTTTATTCGGGAGAGTTTACAGAATAATTTGACGTAACAATCAACTGAATAACTATTAATGTTTGAACACAGGAAATGTTCAAAGTTCAAAATTTGCATTTTTTTTAAAATGAAATTTCTCAGAAACTGAGGGTGGTGGCAAAAAACTGTTTACGGATTCGTGTTCAGCACAGAAGAATCTATAAGAATCAGCAACTGGATGTTCAAAAACAAACAAAAAGATAAATTTGGTTGACCAGTGTAATCATTCTAGAATTATTAAGTGTCTACACCTTATATTTTGCGTACACCAGTGTCAGTATTCGGCTATGGTTTCAAATACACTAAGTACTTCGTTTATTTTGTCTAGCTTTATATCTTCGGTATTTTTTTAACAGCACAAGAGTGCAGTAGAATTAAACTGTCTAATTCAGTGCAAAGAATAGTATCGTAATTAACCTTTCTTATTAACTAAATTATTCTCTTTCGAGTTTTCAAGGTACTCGATACATATATATCTCAGCAATAACTGAATGCACATAAAATATTACACACTGTTTAACTTATATTATACAGTGTAAATATTATACCCCGTAGGTTTGTTAACTACAATTATATAATAAAAAGAAAAAACGATTTTAAGCAAAACACATTTAATAACTATAGTTATTCGACGAAATCATACAACTTTCCTCGACACATTCTTTTGTGGTGCCAGAAAGAATGAAGATGCGAAGGTGAATAAGATAAGCGAAATACAGTAGTACCGCGCTTAATGGACACAAGCTCAGGTCCGCGTTGCGACAGTTATCGAGTGAGGTAAATGTTCCGGGAATTGGTAAAACTGCTGTTTAAGGTACCCACCTTCGATGATCTTGACCTTGACCTTGTCAAGGTCACCCTTTGAGTGACCTTCAGAAGGTTTTACCAAGCTACTGGCACTTTTATTAATACAGTGGACTCTAACTATATTGCCATGTTTGGGGCTATAGGGGGGTAAAATGACAATGAGTTCAGAGCCCCCTCTATGCTAAGTTCTATCGTCATATCCTCGGCCTCAGCGCATGCGCAAAAGCTATATCGTGCTGGTGCGCCGGCATACGCAACGTGGTGGGAGAGCGAATTTGTGTGCTCAAAAGTACGTGTGAAGGGGAAGTGCCTCGCGTGGAAATATGGTTAGTGGCAATATAGTTACAATCCACTGTATATTTAAGTTTAGTACGAGTTATACTAAAATAGAAAAAAGAAATTTCGCTCATTTTACACCTTTACACATTCTTACATATTAAAAAGTACCCTGTCATCCTAATATACGTCAATATTGTATAAATTAAATTTTAAATGAACATTTCTTACTACCGCAAGCGTACCATGTAAGTTAGCTAAATAATGTAAAAAAATTTGTAACCCAATGAACAGTCCGCATATTTTTCACCAGAAAACAGTTTCATACGGGATGCTGTTTAATTCAGAATATTCTAGGATATTAGTGATAAATACTCAAAATACAGAGGCAATGAAATTATTTGCATGCAATAAAAATTGTAAGTAGAAGCAGCTTTGATGACCATAATTAATTTGACGTCTAATTACAGATGGAGTAGAAGTCATGGACACGGTGTATCAGGTGGTACGCAACGTGATGTAATCGATTATCGTACTGGTTACATAAAATCGCACCTTCGTTCGCCCTCGGGAAGAGTCAGGTGACTAAGTGATTGGTGGACATTTGAGACAGTCGTGATGCAACGTAGAAAATGCCAAAACAAATATCAGAAGAACATTGAGAACGGCGAAAAGACATGTCAAAATGAATTTATAGTCATACTTAACTTTACTAAGTCACTTCATAAATACGTTCGAATAATTCAACTTTTCAACAAATCCGTTTATGAGTCAATCATATGCTACGACTAAATTGTACCGACATAAAAATATCCAATCACTTTCATTAGACAATCATTATTTTAAGTTTCGCAATTTTTGTCCGCTTGTCAATTTTCACAGTGTTTTGTGATATTATTTATAATTTCGATATAAGCATTCCTTAAATACATCACGAGGATTACAGTGTACTGTACAATAAATATTATATGACTACTCTTCGAACGAACTCGAACAAAAAAACGTTCACGAGTAAGTAGTGATTAAATCCTCTACTCCTATTACAGTGGACCCTAACTATATTGCCATGGACGGGGTTGTAGGGGAGTAAAATGGCAATGAGTTCAGAGCCCTCTCCATGCTAAGGTCTATCGTCATAGCCTCGGCCTCAGCGCCTGCGCAAAAGCAAGATTGTGCTGGTGCGCCGGCGTACGCAAAGTGGTGGGAGAGCGAATTTGTGTGCCGAAAGTACGTGTGAAGTTGAAGTGCCACGTGTGGCAATATGTTTAGTGGCAATATAGTTAGAGTCCTTTGTAATATTCAACATATCTTTATATCAGGTCCGGACAACTTGTGGCCCGCACGGGCACTTCTTAGCATGTCTGAGGAGGTAACGTGTTTTTTGTAGAGCTGTAGAGTGTACTGTTTATAGGGGGACCTAACCTATATAGCGCGGCCCTAAATTCTTTCAGACTTGAAAGTTTACATGTTTCGAGCGTCAAAACGATAATTAAGGTAAAGAGTCACTCGTGTCAACTCAGAAAAAGTATGCGTCCTAATCCTTAAGAATTCTAGGTTTATTTTTACTAATACTGCAATTGTTGTTGAGCATGAGACGAAAGAGACATAATGCCGTGCAGTTTTAATTAAGGAGCGTGAGCAGGAATTTTAAATATGAATTCACAAATGGCTTCTGTAGCTTAAGAATCGAAATACAGTAAGGTCACCTTAACTGCGCGAAACTTGGGATCGCATGTACGCAGTAAGCGTGGACGGTCACCATTTCAACCACTCGTAAATTTCATGTCGAGTCTCGGCAACTCGCCTTTGTAAATATAATGTAATGCCAGTAACGACGGTCGCAGAAAAGGACAGCGATCGACAAAGGAAGACCGAGTGTCAAGGCAGCGACAAAGGTTTAAATGCGTATGTATCAGTGAGAGAACGCTAATGCAACTTTTGGCTGCCTCGACTCTTAGTTTCTCTTTGTTTCTCATTCGCTGTCCTTTTTTGTGGCCACAACAGGTGTGCGTGTGCAATAGAGTGGTCCTTATTTTTCAACTTCCGACGTTTTTTAGTCTTACCCTTCTAAATTGTTACATTTGTTGAGAAAATGGTATGTGCCAAATTTCAGAATGATTGGACAACGGGAACCCGTGCTGCATTTGAGTTACAGTTTTGAAATTTTAATGATTTCTCGTCAATTTCGAACATAATTGTGTTCGACTATTTTAGAAGTATTAGTGAATATTTTTTAATAAGAGTACAATTTCTTAAATGTATAATAGTAACATTTGTGTATTACTTCCAACAATATATTCAAAATCTTTGAATTGGTCGTAGCAGGAAACGTAACATACAAAGTAGCGTCTGACTCACGGCACTGCGCGTGCCAGCTATCTGGGGTGTAAAATCCAGTCATTTGTTTAGCGACCTTTACAGGTTTTTCCCTATAAAAGCCCATCTATTATAATAAAGAAATCCATTACCTAACTTTTGCTCGAAACAACAAGCGTTTTTATTCTTAGTTGAGAATTCGAGGTGTGCATATCGCAGTTATATTGAAAGAGAAAGTGAATTTAGAAAAATGGAAACTAGAAGTTGTGATAAAATATATTTGCTGAAGCACGACGAAAATGAAATTATTTATTATTATTATTTATTCGAAAAAAATTTTCCTGTTCTGAGTCTATGAACACTTGTACATCGTTTTTTACTGCCTGTACGAAATTTTGAAAACCATCTTTGGGCTTTTCTTACGTTTATTGCTTCATTACCGAACACATTACACATGTTTTGTCGTAAAATAAACAATGACGTAAATTTTCTTCACTCTTATTCCTTTCACTGCGTTGAATTATTATTTATAACAATTTTTGGCAGTTGAAACTATAACACTTTTGAAACAGTATACGTCTGCATTCAACGGAGGTGGAATTGCGACTAACACGTGTGACAGAACTGCGACAGCACAACGAAAATGTTAACACCCCAAATAGGACATGACATCTTGAAGACGTCCGTTTCACAGCTGTTTTAGGTCTAAGGCGTCTTTAAGATGTCTTCAAGGCGTTATTGGGCGTATTGTGCTATCTGGGACAAAGTATACGACATTACTTATCGAACGACCAAATCTCTTTCATTAAATAAAGAGTTTTATACATTGAATATCAAGAATTAATTATAATTAATTATAATCTCCAAAATTAAAGTAATTTTTATATACATACTTTAACAATTCATTTTGTACAAGAGATATAGGGTGAATAGTAAAATTACGAACTTTAATATGATTTCGTCATTACTTCTTACTTACGTAGTCGCATTTTCGACGCTCAAATTGCACTTTCATTTGTCAACATTACTTTTTAAACACCAGATACATACGTTTTTACATTACGTTTTTATTAAGAAAAAATAAACAAAGTGGCAATATTAGGGACATTGGGAGTAATTGGAAGTTACCAGTACATGTAAGTTACCCTGGTAAGCCTTAAACTAATATCGGTATGCTTACATAGTACTTTTATTTGTTGTTTACAATAATCAGAACAGTAGAAAGGATTACGCGAAATCACACAAACACATACTATACAGAGTGTCCCACCTAACTCTGCCACCCTTAATTATTATCTTATTTGTCACGGCACAAAAAAATGGTTCAGAAGAAAGTTATTGTATTTTAGGGGGGAAATTAGGCTATGAGATTCAAGGTCATATCTTCTTGAGATTTCCCTAATAGTTACTTTTTTTTAAATGGAATGCCCTATTTTTTTGTTTGCCATTACAAAGAGGAGATCAAAACGTATTCAACAATGTATCACACTATGATCTTGAAATAACATTGGACTAAAAATTTCGCACGTAACTGGTTGAGGTGGAAGCTCACAGAAAATGAATTACAGAAAAAAAAATAAACGCTACAATCGCATTATTTACACCCCATAGTGTGATGCATTGTTGGATACGTTTTTATCGCCTCTTTGTAATGGCAAACAAAAAAGTAGGGCATTCCATTTAAAAAAAACGTTGCCATTGGACAAGTCTTAGAAGATATGACCTTGAGATGACCTTCAATCTCATAGCCTAATTTCCCCCCTAAAATACACTAACTTTCGCCCGAACCATTTTTTTGTACCATGACAAAGAAGAGAATAATTAAGGGGCGGAGTTAAGTGAAACACCCTGTATATTCACCGATAACATTTCTCCATGCCTTTGAACGACAATACTTCGAAACTAAAAACATTTGATATTATCGTTTTGCCTTACAACCGCGCACGTCGTAGCTTATCTGTATTTTGTTTTATAAAACTCATGTATACTTTTCGAGGAATTAATTCTACATAATATATATGTATATAAAACGGTTACGTAAATTAATAATCAGTATGTATATTCCAACAAGTACTGTAATAAAACCTTTATAACAGGGTCTCGAAGATTATTTACTTGCCAAACCTTAACATTTTGTTACACTGCACAATCCAAAATATTTATTTTCAAGTAACAGACATATACTATATGATAGGAAACATTTATAAGTAACGAGACGTTACACCTTGTTTTTACGAACGGGATGTATCGGATGATCCATATCCGATAAATCTGGTGGATTCTTCTCGAAATACTCAATTTCTTGCATACCCTTTTCAGCTATTTCCCACAACTCTGGATATTTTCGTTTAAAATTATTGTACCATTTTTGTATACGAGGCCACTGATTTAATTCAAAATCAATTGCTTCTAGACACATGGTAGCGGTAATCAGTGGGAAATCAGCAATAGTCAATGTATCTGTTAAGAAAACATACAATTCCATTCAGTGCGTTTGTTCTTAATTGAATAACTAAATTACGTAGTATACGTTAACAAAATTCAATTGCTCTTTCGACTGGAAAAATTTACATGTTTATTCGAATGTACAATAAAATAATGTTTACTACAAAGTAAATACAAATAGTAAATAAAATATAAAAATATATTATATTTAAAGATCTCTAAAATTACAGATACTTACTCCCCGCAGCATATTCTGAATTTTCACGGTTCAGGTATGTATCGAAAACGTCTAAAGCAATTGTCATTTTCTTCAAACCCAAGGGAGTTCTTTCATAATCGAAAAATATGGGAGCCATCTGTAAACAATTTGTAAAACAATATTGTCAGAACCATATTTAATGATACCACTACGCGTTACAACGAACTACTTTTAAACAGACTTATTGTTAGACTAAACACGTTCCCTGTTATTAGTATCGAGGAGAATATAAGATTAATCAAACAAAATCTCCTTACTGCGAACAATTACAATTAGTACATACTTCTTTTTAATGACAATATATACTTCTAAAGAGTGTTATTAAGTATTATTGTAGTTATGCATTATTTTTCATGTATGTAGAAACAATAAACATCTTCGAAGTATTATTCCATTTAAATGATTGTTGTTTACCCACCTTTATATTTTTCTTGGAACCTCATATTGTTTCTTCTGTTGTAATTTTTAGTACACTGGAATTTCTTTTATCCGAATACTCGACTATTTCAGTAATTTTTTAATGGAAGATTTGATTATCCAAAAACTATAGTTTAAGTAGGACGAACAATAAATTTAAAAAGTACAGAAAGCAGACGATTTACATGTAAAAACAAATTGAAAATTTACAATAACATGTATTCTAAAATATCGATGCTATGGTGTTATTTATTATAACCCATTTGCAAATAATCCGATTAGAACTCATGCATTGTTACGAAAATTATGTTCTAGTATTTTAGTACTCTTTATTGCTTACATTAATATTGATATTCTAAAATATATGAAACTTGGCATTAAACAGTAAAGTCTTCTATTATTAGAAAATTCACATTTTCTGGAACTCGTATCCACCGATTAATTTGAATAATCAAAGTTCTGCGTTACCTACTGTAGTATTCTAATGGTTAATTAAAACTTTTCTTTCAATTTCTTACTCTACATTTTAGATACGCATATAGTCCAGGTACTTACCACATATTCGGAAATATTCCGATAGTACATTGCCAGATTGAAACACAAACGATGATTCACAATTGCTCGTGCCTTTGCATCCTTTGGGTACAATTTGCCGTCTATATCGTACTTATCACCGAGATATTGCAAAATAGCATTGCTAGAATGTGCATGTACAAAAAAATACGAACTTAAATACAATAGAGTCCCTCGTAACGGGTCTCTATGATACACAAATGGCCGATTAATCGGAAAATATATGCCAAATATCATTACATTAATAACTATTTAAACAATGTCCAATATATTAAAAAATACATTTAGTGATATACGCTTCAGATACGAGAGACCTGGCAAATGTTGTATGTACAGTAGGTAAAAGAAGTATTCGCACTCCCTTTAAAACAGAACAACATTTTAAAATTGAACTAAGTGACTTGAGTGTTTTTGTGAAATTAGAAAGATTAGTTTGCTAAATGATGTGTGAAAAATTTTTGAAAAAGTTTTAAAACTTTTTTATCTAAGACTGTCATGACGTTTAATAACGCCTTGAAGACAGCTTAAAGGCGTCTTACTGTTTGTCTATCTGGGATAGCACGTACATTTTTTTAAATAATTTTTTATAAGTAAAAGTAACTATATTTTCATATTTTATTAGTCTTGGGGAGGAAGGGGGCGACCACCCCGCAATCGTCACCTTCTGGATGCGCCACTGCGTAAAAAGTATTAACAGAGTGTCGCGTAATAATTGTGGTAAAAGCGGAAAGATGGCGATTTTACACGAAAAAATAAGCGAAAGATATTGAATAAAATTTTGTCATAACTCGTTTCGTTTTCAAGATAATTGTGTTTGAACTGAGTTTAAACTCAATTCTCTGGAAATGTAACGAGTTGCGCCAGAACTTGCTCTACCTTATTTATGATTTTTTTTTACCTACTCTTTTTACAGAACAGCCTGTAGCGTTAACTGTCGCTACCTGTGTCCAGGTAGCACATGACACTTTAAAGATGTCTATTTTACGGCTATATTAGGTCTAAGGCGTCTTTAAGCCGTCTTCAAGGCGTCATGTACTATCTGGGTGTATTTAAGTAACATAAGATGAACAAGAAATAATAATGTTATCTTCTATCCCGTGACTTATATTTTTCTAATTTTATGTGAATACCCTTTCACGAAAAATCATACCTTTCTCCCATAATTAAGTCATCATCAATTAAAACAGGTATTTCCTTTTGTGGGTTTAACTGTAAGAATAGTATAGAACAGAAATTATTTTCAGTTTATGTCAGAATAAATAACTGTTTCACTCGTAATCAGAAAACTGTATATACAAGGTGTTCCACGATAAAACCGACAATTTTATCCATCACATTTCAAAGGTACACCGAAATGATCGTAAACTATCGGTCCATTCCAGTTTGTCAAAGGTGTCAAAAATAATAAAATACTGCAGGCACTTAAATTTATACGTGTTTTAGAATTTCTTCTTACTTTACTTTTATGCTGTAATTTACATGTCAAGGCCTTAAACAGGTGTCAATCTAATTCTAAGTACAGACCGGGCTGAACATTAACACTAGAACCACCGAACCTTTGTTTTACAACTATTGAAATCGTAAAGCTGCTTTTGTCGGGATTTATGTTAATTTTTAATTTATTACACATTTTACATAAGTGTTAAAGGCCGTCCAACTTATTGCTAGAATGATCTGTCTAGTACGAGAAAATATGGTATACATATATCATGAAACAAGATGGTAACAGACCTGGGCACTTCTGAAATGATATTATTTGAAGTATTATTTCCAATAACATGTTATTTTATTTTCTAATCATTTGAAATTATTCTGAAAAGTAATTGTGAAATTGTTCTTTGAAATTATATCAGGTGACTAGGTCTGAGTTTGGTTTATTAGCATTTCCCTGAAGAGTAACACCCCTCTTCCATCTTCCACACTAGTGGAACGATTATTTTCTTTCGTGACAATATTAGACGGACTCAAGCTAAAATCTTTCACGGATAAGCTTTTTGAAGAACGGGTTCTGTTTAAACCAAATACTGTAAAGATTTCTTAAAATAAACTCCTTTTGGTGCATATTATTTTGAGTATTATTTCTTTTGCCAAATTTAATTACCAAATAAATTGCTATTATTTCAAATGAATCGATAATATATTTATTTTCGAGTAACAGATCTGGGTGGTACTATGAAACAGGCTGTTATTTCCAAAACTACGTTGCTCATTTGGCACACTAGCGTCTGCATCGTCAATTATGAAAGCAGCTTTTACATAAATCAAACTTTTCATAAGGCAGGTTTAATAAATAATTGAACTATTAATCATTATTGCGAAATGTAAAACATTATCCACACTATGTTTGACAATAATAAAATTAAATTTCAAAATGGTAGAATTAGTTCTTTCAAAATGTTTTCCCGTTGTCGAAGGTTATTGGATTATTCTGAAAATGGCATTGGTGGTAATATGAAATGGTAATAATAGTGAGGCGAAACATTCCACGTGTAAAAATCTGGAGAAGTTTGAGTTTAGTGGAAAATGTGTCAGGATTTTGCTCATATTTTGTACACTGATTGTGAAACTGATCACTTTTTTTGCGACTTATATTCATGAAGAACATAAATAGAATTTGAATGCAGTGTTTTCTCTTCAATTATAAAATATAGTTTGTATTCTAATTTCTAAAGTAGATTGTCTTTCTTTTACATATGAAAAACAATGGTTGTTTAATTAATAAAAAGCTAATATAACAGAGAAGAACACTTTTTAATTCGTTTCGTATTAGCACTTCGTTTCCACAAACCCACATTTTGCACTATGTTAAAACAGATAGATCTTTCAACGGTTTTATTTTGTATTCTAAGAACTACATAATAATAATACACGGAAATAGATGTGATGGCTAATGCATTAAATTAAAAATAATAAACATAAAACTTTATCCCAGATAGCACATGACGCCTGGAAGACACCCATTTTAGGGCTATTTAAGGTCTAAGGAGTCTTCAAGCCGTCTTCAAGGCGTCATGTCCTATCTGGGTATAGGTATTTATAAATAAAACATGCAGAAAAAGTAAACAATGAACACCTTGTACGTATCGAAATAATATACTTGTTCCTATAATACACATACTTGCATGTATTCCTCTGTCATGTGTTCACCTGTACCGAAATTTACATCCACCAATTCATATTCAATACCTAAAGCTTTTAATGCTTGACGACATGCAAGGGATGGTGGTCCATCGGAGACACTATAAAGCTTCATTATTTATCTGAAATATTAAATTCTATATATAGGAAAATACAAGTAAATATGAAACCCAGATAGCACATGACGCCTTAACGACGCCCATATTAGATCTGAGGCGTTTTTAAGCCGGCTGTGTGCTATCCGGGGAGTTTTATATTACTGTCAATACTAATATTATATCAAAGTTGTAACTCGCTAAACTTTTTACTTTTATGTATGGACAAGACGTTTCGCAACTACGGGTTAAAAAATTGCAAAATCAAAGAAACACACGGAAGAAATATCTTTTACTGAATAAACATATATTCCTTGTACTTTCATTTTCGGTAATAAGGCGCTGAATAATATACACTGTTTTATTATATGTATGTATAAAAACATTGTATCTAATACTTTGAATTATTGCTAAAGGTTATGCATGTACAAATCATTTACAACTTTAGAGGTAAAGGTGATATAGAAGGTGTAACAAAAATGATTAAGGACCCGGAAATGGGAAGTTCGTGAGATGATTTGAAACAAGTTTTTCTCTTAGCCAAAATGTTATCCGAGGCTTTGTTAGCGAGATATTAACGAAAAACCCCGACCAATCAGAGCGCGAGCCTAAGATTACGTTCATTGTGTGATACAATCTTAAAACTTCTCTTTCCTTCTCTCCTCGAGTATAGGTGTGATGCAATAAAAAAGTAAGTCTTTTGTTACAAATAAATTAATTTCCAAAATTAATCTAATTGAAAGCAATATTTTTCTTTCAATTATGTATAAATCAAATTATGTATTTAATGAAATAAGTACCTGTACTATAGTTTACTGTGAAACTATATTCTTCACAAATGTATATTTAATTAAGAAATCATTAGAACTGATCAAAGTACACATGCATTCTATAACTCGTTATCTTATTTTCATTTAGTTTCCTTTATACAAAATTAATTTATAGTACATAATATTCGATTAAATTTAAGATTAAATTAATTTTTTCAATTAATATAACACTTAAACAAAGTGAAATGGTTAAAAAAACATTTCTTTCTTTTATGTGTTTATAGATAGAATTTTAGAATCTGTTATCAGACCTTCAAGATGTACATTAAATGAGACACTCTGTCAAATAAAGTTATGCTCTGGTGAACACTGTGTGTGAGTTATTTAAATGAGTATTTAACATGTAACAAAATAACGACAAATTATTATTATAAAATTTGAATACCTTCATTTAAAATGTTAAATACTAATAAAATTAAACATGTATACTTTGAAACTTGTATACATGTATAATTAAAGTTATTCTTTTGAAATAGAAAAAAATGTATTCGATTCGTGGTACCTTTGACGAAAATTCTACTTTTTCTGATTATATCACACCTTAAGAAAATATCCTCATATTTACACAACTGTAGGGACCTAAATGAATTGAATCTGAACAATAAATAAATTAATGTTCTAAAATTAGAAATTGAACTATTCCTTCACTGTGCTAAAAAAAACATTACATGCAAAATTTGCTAAGAAATTAAATGTTATAAAAATTTATAATGAAGTGATCAGAAAGTATATACTTCAATGCGAAAACAAAATTTTAATATAAACTTTATATAGTACTTACCTGAAGTACAAAGATTTTAGTAGAGCCTGGAAGAAAAACTTATGATATATTCACGACGAGACTGAGACTGCTCTGCCTACCTACATCCCACATGTACGATACATTATTCAAAGTCCCTTTCACTCGGTTCATTTGTCAAGGTTTTAAGTGTAGCCTACATTTCACTACGGGCGTTTCGAATTTTTGCGTATATTTTTTATATAAGGACTACATGTTAAATACATAACAACACCTTAAATATTCAATTAATTAGAGAATCCTATAACGTAACTGATCTACATAAGTAATGTTCATGTATTTTCTTACGAGGGTGTAATTCTACTATTATTGCAATACCACACATATTATCAGTTATTCTGTATAATATCTTACATTTATGAAAATACAATAAACTGAAAAATAATCAATTCGGAATAGATCAAACATATTCAAACACTAATGAATTTAGAATAATAATTATGTCACGCCCAGCACTTTTCTTGTATACCATCGATTTGCTCTCAACAAGTATGCTGTAATTTTTGTTATACACTATAAAAAATTATTACAAAATTCCGTATTACAGTTTGTAACTAGTGTAATAGTATCTCAGCGTTTGAAAATGGCATAAAGTAACGGGCAAATGTTTTGAGACAAATACTTGTTCTAGTATTCGAAATTCGGTGTACAGAAAAGAGCATAATAAATAATACAGTTTATAAAATTTTATTAAATTCAACAAATAACAAAAATATTCAGACAATGATTAGAAAAAAAATTAATGATATCATAATTTCAAACAGAAAATAACATAACATGATTAAATGTTTTCTAGCACACTAATTTTTAATCAATGCCTGCCTGCCTCTTTTTTGGCATCAACTCCAATTTGTAGATTTTTTTAGGTCGAATATTGAGTCTGCTACTTTTTATATTCTATCTTAAATAATTTTTTTAAATACCTTGGTTTTAATACCTATTAGATACCTTGGTTTCAAAATTCGATTTCAAATAATTCCAAAAGTTTCCAGTAAGAATTAAATCTACATTTCAGTACAGAAATTCCTTTCTACGATATTCAACTTTTTGTCACACAAGATTCAATTGTTTAAAGTGGTTAGCATGCAGAAAAACTTATTTGTGTACTATATTTTACAATCTGTGTGGCAACATTTCTATCTCTAATGTATTTAAATTTAAAAACACAACGAAAGAAAAACACGTACGTTTATGTAAACACATTTATTGTGTATTTTATGTACATATAATACAGTTATTTGTACATTAATTACAGTATGTTATAAATATAACTATATAATACAGATTATTCAATAATCTACGTTCATAATTTAGTTTCGATGTCTATACGCAATAATTAAGAAAAATGTATCTGTAATCACTCAAACAGGAAACAATAAAAAAAATAAGACATGCTTCAAAGAAACTATAACTTTATTAACGTTAGAATTATTTATCGGATACAAAAATTCTATTGGGCATAAGCAAAAAAATTAGAGTGCATTTTTGGAACCTTCTACGCGTTGATTTTAGGTGGTAGATGTGTTTTCTACTACCAAAAGCTGTACTTTAGTTCTAATTAATGAATCTGAATGTGGGTCAAATTTATTTCCTGGACGCAGAAAACAAATCTTATAATGCAATAAACGTAACAAATTAATACAAATACCAAATAGCACATGACGCCACAAAGACGCCTATTTTGCGGCTATTTTAAGTCTAAGGCATCTCTAAGTCGTCTTCAAGGCGTCATGTGCTATCTGGGAGACAGAGTGATCGGAGTAGGATTGGGCCAGTTCAGCTGGCGGGTAGGGGGTTTGTAGAGGGGTGGCAGCCCCTCCCCAAAATAACAGACGACTTTCTATGCTGCCCGAAGTATGCCTAAGCATGGTATTTACAGTGGCCGCTCGTTAATTGGACACCCTCTTATTGCACATTGGCAACGCCCCACGCTCATACGTATTCCTACACGCGTGCGCGTACCCCACTCTGTCGCCCAGCACGCCCAGGATGGAATACATACGGTGTCGCGTTTAACTCGCTTATTTCATCTAGTGATGGGCACCATCGATTGAAAACTATCGACTAAGTCGATGGTAACCAACGACTACTTTCAGTCGACTAATTTTTTAAATCAGTTGACTGAAATAGTTGCTTCAAGCGACTCGCTCGAACTATCGAGCTATTGATCGCTATTTACTGGAACGTGATTATTTTCTTCGCGATTGTATGCATTACCTTGTAAACTAATCATTTACACTTCTCCGAAAAAGTCAGATCGTTAATTTCAAAAAGTTCATTCAATTGTTTAGAGGGCACGAATACATTCGTGCCTCTTTTACATTAATAAGAAATTTTAAGTATTAGTAAGAAAGAAGACGGACCAACTATAACGTATTATCTTGGAATTCGGCTCTGTCACTTGATAATGTAAACATCTAAAACTCTAAACATTACGGGAAACAGGGGTGGGCTAGTATTACTAACGAAAATAAAAGATTCGTTCTTTAATTCTTTTACGAAGATTTATATATTTTATATTTTACTGTTTATTATAAATAATATTAATACGTTTATTATTAATACTGATATAGTAATATTATGTAATATTAATTGATATTACTAATATTAATGTAAAAAAAAACAATAAAAACGCAAATGAATAAGGCGTAACTATTGTAAATGTGTACATTTTGCTTATGTTAATAAATTAATTACATCCTATAAAAAATAGTGTTTTATAATTACATTTATCCTGTCCTATAGTATTGTATAGAACTGACAACATTAAAATAATTATAAATTATTAAAAATACAAAAATTTCACTAAAAAATAACATACTTAACAATATTGAACTACATTTAAAACAGCAATTTTTCAAAACGAAAGAAATGCACAAAAAGCAATAGAAACTTTAACATCAGAAGTTCAGACTTTATTAACCAACGTACAAATTCATGAAAATACCTACAAATCCAGAAGAAGAAGAACGAGTTAATCAGAATACAGGATTTTGGAATTTTTATCTTGATAAAGTTTCCCATTGAATCAGGCAGTGCTCTACACCCTTAGAACTTGCAACAAATATTACAAGGCAATACTTAGATCTGCCCTACGAATATATTAAAAGTGATCCTCCTGCATTTTGGAATGCACATGGCCACACAATGCCTGAACTGCAAAAAATAAATTAAAAATATGTGCACCTGCAACATCTGTTCCATCAGAACGGATATTTTCTAAAGCTGGACAGATTATGTCAAAGAGAAGCAACAGATTATCATCAAAAAATTTAAATCAACTCATATTCTTAAATTTCAATATGGAATAACATTTCTTTACCTCCTGATAGTATTCAACGAGTAGAATCTGAAAATGCAAGTGTTAAGTGTAGGACTGCAGCGGTTCAAAAGTTATACGTATGTAAAACCAAGCATTTTTAGCGTACTTTACAGGTTCGTTAACGCCATATTGACTTCTATACCAAAGTCGTCCAATCAGTGGTGTCACTGCAGTGCCCGGTTCCTGGAACATTTAGCCCTCTACAGCCCCGACTCGTGAGGGAATCGAATGTCTACTGTAATTTATTTACAGTCATTCGACAGATAATTGTAACACCTTTGTAATTTACACAATTTTTTTTAATATAAAATTGATTTTTTCCATTAAATTTTAGATACATTTTCTTATTATGTACCCTTAACTGTCCAGTTACAGTAGACATTCGTTTCCCGCACTTGTCGGGGGTGTAGCGGGCCAGAATTCCAGGAACTTTCCCCACCACTCGGCCGTTCAGTCGTGCGATGCAGCTATATGTAGGGTGGGCTGGATATGCCCACTTTACGGTTACATTAATTATCTCCGTTATTGTTAGATATCAGAAAAGTTTATACACAGAAGTGGTTCAGTATGAAGGGGGCTATTACTTAACAGTAACAAGTTTTTCGTAGGTGAAGTATCTTCTAAGTTTTCAAAGTTAATTATATTATTTTTATTAATGATATTGAAATATTATGGAATAAAATATTTTTATTACATAAATCGATTCTTCCAAACATTCTGCGTAATAAAGTATTAAGGTATTATGTGAAAAAGGTAATAATTCGTAACATATTTTAGTGGCAAATGTCTAGCTTGGTTAGTATCTGTTACCCATTACGTGTGATCCGCGAGACAAGAAGTAATCAAATTGCCACCAATATTCATTGCATCAATAAAAACATTATTAAAACAGTATTATATACACTGCGCTTTTGCTGGGCGACAGAGTAGAATACGCGCGCATGTGTGAGAAATACGTGTGAGCAAGGGGTGTGATTTTTATACAGATAACGGTGGCGCGGAAAACGAATGTCTACTGTAGTAGGACTGGTACCTTAGTCTGGTAAAGTATCATTAGCAGAAATGAGATTAAACGAAAGAAACACACTTTCAAATTTAAAAATACGAAAAAAATGTAGGGTCAGTAGGGATTATCTTCTGAATTTTTGTATCACTACCTTGTTAAGCATTTAGATCACTTGTTTATGCCTAATTATTAATCTACTTACACGGTGATCATGCTTTCTCTACTCACCAATTCAGATCTGCTTGAAGTGATTATCAATGTATCACTTATAAGCTTTATTAGAAAAACTAATATGATGTATGTATGTACAGATGTTACTTATAAATAAATTATTAGAATTGTTAAGACTATTTATTTTAATGCTAGTGTCATAGTTGTAGAATATCTACCATATTCAGTAAGAAAGGACTGACCACTTTAATAAAGATATTTTTAATGTTTTATAGTACATACACTTATTTTATAGGTAAACTGCTATATTTCATATTTATATGACATTTAATTAGTACAAACATAAACTGATATTAATTATTTAACATTTTATGATCGAGTTATTCTAATTTGAAGTACTAACATTACACATGAGAAATACATGTGTGTTCCTTTTAAATCTGTGATTTCTTGCATAAAATAAAGTGAAACAACAGTTATTTACTTTATTATTATGATTACATTTTTACATTAATCTGCTATATCCATTCTTGAAAAATTAAATATCTTAATTCCAGATAGCACATGACGCCCAATGACACCTTGAAAACGGCTTAAAGGCGCCTTAGACCTAAAATAGCCGTAAAATGGGCGTCTTCAAGGCGTCATGTGCTATCTTGGATGTAATATATGTTATTTTATTGTTTTTAATCGTATTATAAGTTTGATTTAAATCAATGTCAAAAATACTAATCACTATTGACCATGCAGAGAAGATTCGAGAATACAGTATCTGTGAAGTAACCGTCAGTATGAGATGTTCTGCAAAGTCCATGAAGTGTTCAGTTAATTTGATAT
This sequence comes from Dufourea novaeangliae, assembly GCF_001272555.1. Taxonomy (NCBI): domain Eukaryota; kingdom Metazoa; phylum Arthropoda; class Insecta; order Hymenoptera; family Halictidae; genus Dufourea; species Dufourea novaeangliae. Next base: position 105,876 of record NW_015373927.1, read on the forward strand.
CGACTTCAGTATATTTTACTACATATATTATAAGTATATATTTAAAATTGTGTACAGTACAAAAAAATGTGAAGAGTATTCATCACTTTATGCATGAAAATTATATTCATGCTACAATTTATTTATTAATGTGGGGGAAGTCAGAAAGTAGAGATAATATTGCAGACTTTAAGGTACATATTAAAAATATTTGGTATATATAAATTGTAGATAAACCATATTTCATAATAATAGTATATTTTAAGTTATTCGAAAATATAGATCTATCTGATATACTTAATAAATGTTGCACTGAAAATTATATCAAGCTTCTTACTACAATGATAGTAGTTTTTAACACAGTTTTTGTCGAAGTTGCTGTATTTAGTCACTCACTTTAATAGCAGTACAACCTCTTTATACGGGATTATATTAATTTGAAAAGAAATGTTTCACTAATGCTTACTATGACGTTTGGTAATTTGTAACTTTTGTCTGTTAATAACCACATTTGTATTCTATTATATTGTTACCAGTAACAGTCTTATGAATATAAATCGTAACGTAACGTAAAAGTTTTATTTGAATTTAACAATATCTGGCATGCAGAATAATAAAGTATGAACAAAAAAATATTTGTGTTAACATAAAGGCAATGCGTGCAGAATTAGCTATCTTGTTATAGAATCAGTTTTTTTAACGATAAAATTAGAACTGGCAATGTATGTTGTATTAATCAAGAATATTACTGTTTTGAATATTTTTTGATAATATGCCATCAAACGAAATAAGCGCTGTTACTCGTTTAGCAGTAAATTATACAATTTTATACATTTAGAAATGTACGTTCCTCATATTTCTTAAAGCAAAAGATTTATATTAAAATGAAGAAGATGTATCGATAATCATGAAAGATTTACCATACCTATTTAAGATATATATTATATTAATTGTAAAAGCATACATGTGTATGTAAGCTTTTATAAGTGACTTGTTACATGTATGTGAAAAAGATTGTATATCCTTATTTCACTATATGTACAACAAAATTAACTTTAATTTTTGACTTTTCCCACTTCTACATATATGTATAAATATTTGTGATTTTTATATAGCTGTGTGTGTGTGTGCGTGCGTGTGCGTGCGCGCGCGTGTGTATTTAATTGTAACATAATATTAAAGTATACCAAATACTACTTTAAGCTAACAAATGTAAGTAGATTTCAGATCATCATTAATACAATTATATTATGAAATATAATCTATGTACATAAAATAATTATTACCTGTTCTTAAATAATCAAAAAAGTTATAGATGCCTACTGAAAATACAAGCACATTAGACAGATCATTAAATATACACAAAGTGATATAACAATATCATTCCTATTACATGTACATATGGCGAATTCAGAGAATAAACAAAACAAAGTTTATATATCTATTGTTATATCCACTTGTAAATAATACAATCTCGGAGATGAAGATTCTCATATATGTAGACAATTATTACATATAGTATAATAAGTAATTACAAATAGCTTTCAGATTTTGCAACAAGAAAAGTAAAAATAAAACTTCTATTCTAAGAAAGTTGTTGCATTTTGTAACAATATAATTTTTGTCGTTAGTACTTTATTAATACACGTTTGTACCCTATACGTTCCATAGAAAAATATACTTTTGTAAGAACTTGTAATAAACTAAGACGGTTGTAAATAGTTGATTAACGATCTCAGTTATTGTTAATTGCACCATGATATTATATAACAGGATTTGCAAATTATAGAACATTAAGACACAGAATATTAAAGGATTAGAGATTCTTTTTAGTCATGTAACAAAGTAATATGATTAAAAAATGAATAAGTATAATACATAATTAATAATTCGATAATTTTGATTGTTTTAACTTTCATTTGATTGTGTATATTCGATTCATAAGTGTTGTAAACAATTCCACTAAAATTATATATTCATTGGATTTCCTCCAATATAACTTATACGTAAATTTTGTATGTAACAGTTATTACGTTTATGTTACATTATCTATCAACATATATTAAATAACTGATGAATATTCAATCACCAATATAAAACTTTACGTAAATATTTCGCTTATGTAACATTAAAAAGTTGCAAATAGAAATATCATTTTCAATTGTTTTTTCTTCTTAGACAGTACTAGACTTAATATTAATTTCACTTCCTCATAAAAAATATCAAGACGAAAACAACTTTCAGATTTCATATTGCACCTGTTACATATAAACATGCTATTTGTTTAATTATACGAAATACACTACGTTATTGCAATTTTTTGCCTTATTTCCACACATATTTCCTCCTCATTTTAATGTTTTTTAAAAGATGTAAGTACTAAAAAAATTAACCTGCCCAGACACAGAAAGAAAAATTTGTTCTTATAATGCAAGGAGCAATTATAAATATGAAGATTACGTTCATTGTGTGATACAATCTTAAAACTTCTCTTCCCTTCTCTCCTCGAGTATAGGTGTGATGCAATAGAAAAGTAAGTCTTTTGTTACAAATAAATTAATTTCCAAAATTAATCTAATTGAAAGCAATATTTTTCTCTCAATTATGTATAAATCAAATTATGTATTTAATGAAATAAGTACCTGTGCAGTTTACTGTGAAACTATATTCTTCACAAATGTATATTTAATTAAGAAATCATTAGAACTGATCACAGTTCACATGCATTCTATAACTCGTTATCTTATTTTCATTTAATCTTCTTTATATAAAACTAATTTATAATACATAATATTCAAACCATTAACTGAAGTGTTTAGAGTGAATAAAGAAGAGTTGATTAAATTAATTTTTTCAATTAATATAACACTTAAACAAAGTGAAATGGTTAAAAAAAATCATTTCTTTCTTTTATATGTTTATAGATAGAATTTTAGAATCTGTTATCAGACTTTCAAGATATACATTAAATGAGACACTCTGTCAAATAAAGTTATGGTCTGGTGAACACTGTGTGTGAGTTATTTAAATGAGTATTTAACATGTAACAAAATAACGACAAATTATTATTATAAAATTTGAATACCTTCATTTAAAATGTTAAATACTAATAAAATTAAACATGTATACTTTGAAACTTGTATACATGTATAATTCAAGTTATTCTTTTGAAATAGAAAAAATGTATTCGATTCGTGACACCTTTGACGAAAATTCTACTTTTTCTGATTATATCACACCTTAAGAAAATATTCTCATATTTATACAACTGTAGGGAACTAAACGAATTGAATCTGAACAATAAATAAATTAATGTTCTAAAATTAGAAATTGAACTATTCCTTCACTGTGCTAGAAAAAACATTACATGCAAAATTTGCTAAGAAATTAAATGATTTTTCAATATCAGTAAGTTTGAGTAACTCCGTACTTACGAAAAGATTATTATACGTAAAGGAAAAATTGAAGATTTTAAATGAAAGATTATCTGTTCAAACTAACACACAGTAAAATTAAAAATGTAATTGTAACATATAAATCTCTTTTAAATACGAGGTCTCCTTAAAACTCATTCATTCACATTGAAAATTCGAAACACTTAACTCGTACGATGTTCTTGTACGTAAAAATCTAATGTAAATATTAGATTAACAATAAGTTAGAAGTATTTTTTGCTGCGTTTATGGGTAATATGAAAGTTTTTATGAAAATTTCGATATGTTGACTGTCCGAAATAAAATTGCCATGAATGCTAACGAAACGGCGGAAGTAATTTTAAACGAAATTACAAAATTTCAAAGCACGGAAAGGATACAGGATGGATAAACTTGACGAACAGGGCTGGTGATGCGAACGACGAAGGTGGTCATCTGGTTGGTGAATCAATCGAACGCGGATGTTGTTCCAGAGTCCAGGTGTTAGCACTGGGCGAGTGGATTCCATTGTTAGCACTCCAAGCCTATAGGCCATGGGCAACCAATGTTAAAAAGAAAGAAAAGAAAAACAGTTTGTTAGTGATTTAATTATGATTGATTCATGTTAATATTAAGTCTCTGAATAGTTCAATAGTCGAAAGAAACCTAGTTAGTGGGAAGCAATGCTTTAGCTTAGAAATGCATTGATTTTTAATTACATGATAAATAAGTTAATTGTATGATTCTTTATTAAATAATATTTAACAAATATTGCGCTTAAGTAAGAATCAATACCAAGATCACAAGGAATAAATACAATGACTGAGCAACTGCTTCACACCCTGTTGTATCAATTTAGCGTTTAAGCACTTATTTTATATAAAACATTATATGACAAGAACATTGTCAGCTTGTACATCAATATTCATTATTTATTGCTATTTTTGCTGTTATGGCTTCGACTACTGTAGTCATTAGCCCACCTTTCACTGATTCTAATTATTAACCCTCTAACTGAGAACCAATTCATTATTAATGATACACTATGATTGACTGATTTCTTTAAACAAATTACTTATTACTGTGTAATTCTTTATGCAAAATTGATGACTAAATAATTCTATTGTGTTATAAAGTTTACTGAAACATTTCTAAGTATATAGAATGTATATCCACAAAATAGTATAACATTGAAGCTTTAGTGGTCCTCATTGTATTAATACTTGTATTAATGAGTTAAATTATTGGAATTCGATTATTAGAGGGCTGAGCTACTTTCGTTTAAACTTTCATAAGATCATGTGTCCTCCCCGCATTTAGGATACCCATGAGAACAACTCAACAGAATTATATAACACTGGATAACTATTGAAAGACACAAATAAGTACAAGAAAGCAGATTTGAAATAGATTTACAAAGACTTTAAAATGCAAATAACACTCTACTTTCAACAATGTTAAATAAATTTTTTAGATAGCTTGGGTGTGCACCTGCCACCATATAGCAGTGTTAAATAAGTGATATTGTACATATGTTTGATTTAATATGAAATGTGTAGTAATGGCAACAATATTACTGCGAATCAATTTAGCTTAAATAATGAACATCCTAAAAAGCAAGTACTGAAATATCAATCAAATATATATGTATTGTATACATTGGATCTAACAGCTTAGAAGCTTTCACAGAAAGCACAATTATTAAGGTTTTATGAATTAATGAAATTCTCGTTTTGTAACTAAAATTATAGTGAATATTTATATTGCTCTATACTTAATGTTTATATTTCTATACAAAAATGTTGTGAATAACCTAATAACCAGTTGTGTACAAGTTTCGAGCAAATCCCCAGCAATAAATGAGAAAAGTTGTCTAAAAAAATCATTGCCATCTGTTTCCGCGTTTGACTTGGGTTTTGCAGGCAATTCCAGCTGACTAATTAATAATGCAAATTGGCAAAAAGTTATGCAACATGACCTATGTAAAATTGAGGGCAAAACCGGAACAAGGTTTGCGCAAGCCAATTTGCTGCATATGTTGCTGTCACCCTGTCAGTCAAACCTGCGAAGCCAAATTTTGTTCAATGCATGTTATAAAGTTACGGCTACAAGTTTGATGCAAGATTTGCTATAAATAACTTGCACGCATATTGGTAGTAACATAGGCAGCAAATTGGCATTTTTCTCTCAATTTGACATAGGTCATTTTGCAAGACTTTCTGCCAATTTGCTTTATCATTTTGACGGCTGACGTTGCCTGCAAAATCCAAGTCAAATGTGGAAACAGATGGCTATGATTTTTTAGACAACTGTTGTCATTTATTGCTGGCAATTTGTTGCCTATATTGCTACCAATGTGTGCGCAAGTTGTTTATAGCAAATCTTGCATCAAACTTGTAGCTATAACTTTATAACAGGGACTGTATAAAAGTTGGCTTTGCAAGTTTGGCTGACTGGGTATTCCACTACAAATCTTGTACACCAACTTAATTTTAAATATATAGTTTCGTGTACACAAAAATTATAGTAATATACTATTGATAAAAACAATCGAGAATTGGTAGTAGTTCAAAATATCACATAAGAAAAGTTTCCCATATTTGTAATTTATACAGTACATACATTTCCATTGATTTATTGAGTTAAAGTTAATAAAAATAATCATGACATTCTTCTATTTTTTACATGACTGCACTGTTTTGTTAAACTGATAATGAGTAATAGATAAGAAATGCACAACATCTTTTATTACATATGATATTAATTGGTGTTTAGATTGGTGGTTTCATTTATTGAAATGATATTTTTAGGAAAGTTATCAAAATTTTTATTGAGTGTGTTAAATATATTTAGATGTATCACATACATTGACAATTGTAATTGTAAATATCTCAAATTTAAAATTGCTCTTATGCTTTGTTTATTATTTTCTTATTTTTTTATAAAACATCTTAAAATGTATATAAATAGAAACGTTAAGTTAGTGTCAACTTGGCCATGTGGAGCATTTTTGTTAGTTTTATAAAGACAATGCATAGTTATGTAATAAATACAATAGGTACATAGTTATACAATAAGTAAATGCATTTGTAACAAAGGCGCCATTATAAATTATGTGTGGTAATTGTTAGTGGTGATACATAAAGTAGGACAGGATGAAACTTTAGGATTGATTTATAATTTCAATTGCACAATAAACAAGTTTACTAAAAGATGTTACTGGAGAAAATCAAAAATCAAAAATCCCTAAAAGACATTCCAAATATACGAAAAAATTTGTGGTGATGATGAAATTAGTTGATTAATTTTTCCTGGGATATTGAGGAAAGCCACAATATGAATTACAATATGCATGTAAATTTCAGTTATTTCCAAATTAATATATCTTGAGTTATGCCAATGATATCCTGGATACACATGGAAGAAATACATCCGAAGTTTGAAAATATTCTGTTAAAATATTTGATAGTAAATATACTCTTTATTAATTTGAACCTTCGCATCGTATTACTGTACCACCCCTGTTACCTTCATTTGAAATAAAAAAAACACTTTTTCTATGCTTCAAATATGCATTTATTTAAGATATGTATACATCACGCACGCGTGCATACCTCACACGCATAAAAAGGCAAATTAATACGTGTTCCACAGGCACAAGTTGCTAAGAAAATTCATAAATTCTGAAATGTAATTTCTTTAAAGAACATTTACAAACGCTAAAGGAAAACATAAAAATATAAAATTAATTTATAATAACAATCGTTCTTACTTTGTTTAAAATACACCTTTTACTTTTTGCTGTTTTACATTTTCTGTATTTGTAATTTATATGTTGCACACATTGATTACTCTTTCAACCATGATACTTAATGGTATTTTTATTTCTTTATTAAAACACTGTTTGCTATTAGAATATTCTGTTATGCGATAGAAACCGCAATTTGAAACACTTGTGTCAAAAATAGGTAGGTGCGCACCCGTACCTTATTTCTGCTGCAAATTACCTTTTTACATGATCACTCGAAAACAAAGTTTAGGGAAATATGAAACGTGTCTGTAAAACTGTGTATGTATTCAATGCACCTAACTGCGGGGAGTTAACATAATACTGAAATTTTAAGATACTATTATATTTAAATTAAACACACATAAGGTGTAAAAATAAATTGAAAAGTTTATATTATGAAAAAACAGTAATAAGTACTGTGTGATTAAGTAGTATATCATTTTTGGGAACACAATTATAGAATGTTTACATGGTTCAAACTAACTATAATGCTAAATCCATATATTCTGTACATTACAGTATCCTATACTATCTAGTTCCAAGTAATAATAATGCTGAACCAAAAATATCTGCGACCCTATTTATGGCTGTTTTTATCTTTACACAACCCTAAAAAAATGACATTCTGTTTTTTCTGTTTACACTAAAATTCTTATGCGAAAAATGTCCATAGTGAACTTCACAATAGTGAAGTTTATACAGGGTGTAACAAAAATGTTGGAGGACCCGGAAATGGGAGACTTGTGAGGTGATTTGAAACAAGCTTTTCCCTAGCAAAAATGTTATCTGAAAACCATAGGAAAATAAGCTATCCAGGAACGGAAATCCAAATTTTTATATTCTTTAAATGTTTATGAAAAATTTATAACATACTGACAACATCGCTCCAGAATTAATTTATTTAATTCCATAAATTAATTTTTAAATGGTCATGTCGAGAAAATAAATATAATTTCTATGAAATCGTTATCAGATTATTTCGCAACAGCCTGATTAACAACAAATGAAAGACACGACTCTTGTGAGTCGTTTGTTAAACGTGCAATGCTATGATGTTAACAAGTGAATCTGTTAACTGCCAGTAAAATTTCGAATTAAAAAATTTCGAAGACTAGAACTGTTTCTGATTTACTTTTACTAACTGATGTTATTTCTAATATCAATTTTTCAGCATTATTTATGCCAACTATAGACTCTGTTGCTGATGTGATGTTTTTTTTATTACCATACATGAAATTAGGAAGAGAAGTAGAAATAAAAATGAGAGCTGATTTTGGAGCCTACTATAAAGATGATAGATTCTTTATACATGGTATTTTGGGATAAAACATATAAACTCTTTTAGTATACTTACAGCTATTCTATCAAAAAGGTCATACACACTGTAGCTATATCCCAATTGACTAAAAAGTTACATTTAAAAACAAAAAACAATTGTGAGCACATCTTTGCCAGTAACAGTTCCTTATTTTTTCAGGTCTTTTTAATTTTCTTGCCACTTTACTGCTATGTGTCAATATTGTTTAAATTTTACATAAAATGTTCAAATCGTCGTTTATAAAGAGCATCTGAAGCACAGAAATTAATTGAGCAGCAAGTGTAGTAATGCAATTTAAGATTTTTTTTCAGTCCTTTAAGATGGCTTGAATGGAGAATTGATTTAGCATAAATTTTTGAAGTTCTCTCATAAGAGGTAGAAGAATTGATAAAACACATTGAAATCACAACATGTGAGAGGTTCTAGAAAATAAAAGAATGTCTGTAAAATACTTTCGTGTTAAACTAATCTATCGTCCACTTATGCATACTATTTTGAATAGTAGATATTTTTCGTTCAGCATTTTTTACTCTGACCACTAACTTGTCTTTTGTAAGTCTTAACAAAACATTTAATAGCAGTTCATCGTAAATTCTAAATGTTGTTTAAGACTGAAAATTTATAAAACTTCCCGATTATTGCTATTCTATAAATTCGAACAGAATAGGTGAATTTCTGAGTAAAATATAGTGACATTCTGTGATACTAAGTAATTTGATAATAGTGGCTCCCTTAATGCACGTCTTTTACAATTCCTGTAGTGTACATTTTCCTGATGTGTTTATTCAGCGTAAATTACCAAAGGCAGAAAATAATATGTAGATACAACATCTAAGAATATAAATTATAATTTTTATATTCATTAAAAACTGTTTATAAAAAAATGTATTCGACATATTGGAGAGCATTTTCAATGCGAATGAAACGAAATTCGACAAAATTTTGACTATTTTTAATACCAGTGCGGTATACCTTAAAATTCGAAAATTAACCGAACTATCTGAAGTTTGATCTAATTTTCAATGAAAACACCTTGACAGTAGTGTATTTAGAAAAAGATATAAAAACTCATTTTTATTACAAAATGGTACATAAAACTGTCATTTTTATTACTAATGGTAATTCCTAATTATTAAGCTGTTGTGGTTTTCAATAAATGACGACTTCTGAACGCTTAAATCAGATCATTGCTCGTGAGTAAGGTAAAATAATTCGGTAATTGAAACTAAATATTGTATTCCCAACAAACAACAAATGTCGGGAGTAGTAATGGGCACCATCGACTAAATTAAACTATCGACTATTTAGTCGATAGTTTTTAGTCGACTGAAATTTTGCTTTATAGATTATGTATAGATTATGTCATCAACTTTTCAGCACCATTGGTGTATTTACCTTTTCAAAAATATAAGTGGTGAACAAGTTTTTTAAACAATTGCTAATATTCGATTTCTTGTAAGCTATGTAATATTGGCACTTAAAAAATTAACTGCTATACATTTTTTATGAAAATCAATTAGGTTATAAGCAATAATTTGCACAGTTCTTGGTAATGCATAAAAAAATATATGGAAAAATTATCAATAGCTCGATAGTTCGAGCAAATCGCTTCAAACGACTAAATTTAGTCGACTGAAGTAGTCGCTTCAAGCGACTAAATTTAATCAACTGAAAGTAGTAGCTTCAAGCGACTAAATTTAGTTGACTGAAAGTAGTGGCTTCAAGCGACGAACATTAGTCGACTGAAGTAGTCTTTGGTTACTATCGACTTAGTGGATAGTTTTTAGTCGATGATACCCATCACTAGTCAGGAGTCCCAATCAGCGTGCACTACGGAAGCCATTATTATACTCTAATCTAATAATGACAGCCATTATGCATATGTATATTGTATTTTCTGTGTGCAAATCAAATTCATCATGCGAACATATTCTGATAGTTCCACGTTACAAAAGTTCCAATTGGAATAATTAAAGAAATATGTATAATTTTATTTACGTAATATCGAAGAAATAGATGTCCTCCCATAATAGATGCCAAATTATTCTACAATATAACCTAATTATATTAAAATTTGTAAATGTATATTTACATTTGAAACTTGAGGATAATATGGATTTAGACAGAAGAAACATATTAATTTTTACTAACTTTAAGTTTAAACCAGATTCAGATAAAACAAAAGTTTTCTGTAACTGCTTTTAATAACTTCCCTCGAACTTGAAAATTGTTGATCTTGTCTGTACATAATTTAACCTTGCTTTGTATACTATTATTAATTGAATATATTCGAATGTGTAGATTTATGATACATTATAAGTCATACAGCACTAACAGAATGATATTATTCTATAGAATGCAATACATGTTGCACTTAAAGGTACATTGACATAGTGCAAGTGTGTGGATCGAATCTGAGCCGAATGAACTCACATGCTGTTTCTGCGAGCTTGTGTCTAGGTGATTAAAAATGGTAAAATATTACTCAGGTAGGAACATTTTTTACAGCAGAACTGCTAATAATGGAAGTGTAAAATATAGAGCGTAGAAGAAACGCAATACCCACCAAGTGTGGGCTTGAGTCATGTCGAAAGATCCATTTTTATACAGGGTGTAACAAAAATGTTGGAGGACCCTGAAATGGGAGACTCGTGAGGTGATTGGGAATAAGTTTTTCCTTAGCAAAAATCTTATCCGAGGCTTTGTTAACGAGCTATTAACAAATAACCCCGACCAATCAGAGCGCGAGTCCGCCGGCCGAGTTCCAATCGTAGCGCGTAGTCAACGTTACCGCGGGAACTCGGTCGGCAGATTCGCGCTCTGATTGGTCGGGGTTTTTCGTTAATATCTCGTTAACAAAGCCTCGGACAACATTTTTGCTAAGGCAAAACTCCCATTTTCAAGTCTTCCAACATTTTTGTTATACCCTGTATATTATAATTTGCACGCGAAATGTTGTAAAAGAAACCAGTGAAGGCTGATTTATTCAAACGAATTCCGTTCAACAAGTCAGACCGCGTTCGACGTAAAATACCGTACCCAATAATGCCCTTTTTTCCATCATTTTATCTGGTCTATTCTTCAAATATTCATCTTGTACGGGTGAATCGCTCGTTGCTAGGGTCGCGAGGTAAGTAGCCTGCTTTGTCATTTAACTGCCGTGACCTTTAACTGACGTGTCAACAGTAGCTTACCCCTGCTAAGCAGCCTAAGAGAATCGACATTCTCTGTCTCCGTCCACACACAGACTGCTCAGCAGGAGTAGGTAGCGACTCTTATGGGGTCTCCCTACTGTGACGGGTCAAAAAAATCGATTTTTTCTTTGTTACATTTTCTCAAGGCTTAATATTTCAAAACCATAATCCCAAAAGGTTTTCGCCCGATTTGAAATAATAAGGAATTTATTAGCTTTTAACCGAAGCGCGCCGCGACACGCAGGTTCAAATCGAATCTTTAAACGCGTTATTCTCAAAACGACATTTTCGTAAATGTCTGCCACGATATCTCAGAAAGTATTTGACGGAGTGACTTGAAACTATGTCGGCATATTCAATAGGTGCATAGTTCTTTCCTGTACTAGAATGAAATTGATATTTGCAAAATTTGAATTTTGCAACTTGAAAAACAAGCGACTTTTTTCTCGAAAATCGGCACTTTTTTGCGAGATTCTGCCATTTTGTTATTTTTCAATATTTTTTATTCATTCTCGTACAGACGATAGCCACGTAAATACAGATTAAGAATCTTTCTCAATTTTTGATTTGCGATAACGTAAACAGCTGATATTATGGTAGCCATGGAGGCACCTTTTTTTAGGCAATCCCGGAAAATTACACTAACTTTTAATCTGTACTTCATTTTAAAATGAAAAAAATTAAGCTTATCCTATTAGTATATACGAATTCGTAGAAAAAAGTTTAACGTCAATATACCTCATACTTTTTTCTAAAAAAAATCCTGAATTTCGCCTAATTTTTTACTCGTCACAGTAGGGAGATCCCTTAAATGGCAAAGCAGGCGGTTTGCCTCTCGACCCTAGTGGCAATATAGTTAGAGTCCTCTGTATTTTAAATCTAAATTTGGATCACGAATAACCGTGCATCAGTTGGGCGAACGTTAACTGTTATCCTCGGCGTGCTATTGACGGAAGAGTGACCAAGTCAAGCAAGTCATCTACCAAGAACCTATAGTCACTGGTTAAGATATAACGAATTCGTAAAATTGCCAAATACAGCACTATTCATGAACGCAAACGGCATCATAGTTTAGAGTTTAGCGGAATAAGGAAAAACATATTTCCCAATAAAGTTAACAGGAACTAAAAAATCTGTCAGTAAAGTAACAGGACTGATAGCGCAGAAATTTGTATTGTCAAGTAGTCTACGAATCAGCATTACCCCCTTGGAGATGTTGTTCCAACTACTTGGGACATTGCTGGAAGTCTCCAACTGAAATTGCTTTCAGCTGGTTTGTCAGAACCTATTGGATGTTGTCCACAAGTTCCAAGATGACCACCCTTGAGATGGGTTTTGATTTTTGGGAACAGTAAGAAGTGTCATGGACTTGGATCAGGAGAGTGAGGTGCTGTGAAACCACAGGAATACCTTTATTGGCAAAAACTTTGTTCATAAAGCAACAAGTTTAAGAGAACGACGCTCACTATCTGTGACCAAAGTTTTTGCCAATAAAGGTATTCCTGTGGTTTCACAGCACCTCACTTTCCTGATCCGAGTCCATGATACTTCTTACTGTTCCCAAAAATCAAAACCCATCTCAAGGGTGGTCATCTTGGAACTTGTGGACAACATCCAATAGGTTCTGAACTTTGTTCATAAAGCAACAAGTTCAAGAGAACAACGCTCACTATCTGTGACCAAAGTTTTTGCCAATAAAGGTATTCCTGTGGTTTCACAGCACCTCACTTTCCTGATCCGAGTCCATGATACTTCTTACTGTTCCCAAAAATCAAAACCCATCTCAAGGGTGGTCATCTTGGAACTTGTGGACAACATCCAATAGGTTCTGACAAACCAACTGAAAGCAATTTCAGTTGGAGACTTCCAGCAATGTCCCAAGAAGTGGGAACAACATCTCCAGCGGTTTGTGGTTTCCCAAGGGAACTATCTTGAACGGGATAATGTTGACTTATAGACAATTTGACAATACAAATTTGTACGCTATCAATCCCGTTACTCTGCTGTCAGGCCTCGTACGTTAGAGTGGGGACCTTTTCCACCCGTTTCAAATTTCTGTGAAGAGGCTGGCTCCAAGGTTAGAAACCTGGCGGTTATCAAAAAAATATTTTACGAATTCGCTACATCTTGCCTACCTATTGTACACCAACGAGCAAACTCGGCTTCCGCTAGGGGAAAAAGTGAGGTAGGCTAAGGGCCTCCTACCATTTAGTTTTGGCAAATACTGAAATTTATGCCAAATTAACATTCGGTTTAACGTTTATTTCAGTAGCTGAAATAAATTTTGCTAAATGGTAGGAAGATCTTGTCTTACGCCACTTTTTCCCCTAACGGAAGCCGAGTTTGCTCGTGGGTGTACAATCTTGTTGTGGTATGTCGTGTTACAAGATTTACTCGCTCACATCAGCTTCAAAGCAGAAGTTGAACGTCTCTGTTATACGAATATCGACAAAAAGCGATTATAAGAGGGGATTGTTATACTAGTGAACGACGAATAGAAGTTTGTCTAATATTTCAAAATATCCCCGTAAGAATTGTAATATGTTTTTTCGGACAAACAGAAAGTGTCATTAAAGAACAGAAGTTTTCAATGTCTTTTTAGCATTATACCTCTTTGATGATATACATAATATCATTTACAGATTCCATGAACTTTTCTGCATTCATTATGAAAGGCGATTAGACAAGAGATGATGTTTATGAAGAAGATAGTTGAAAATGCAGGAGTTTTCAAGGACAATCGCTTTGAAAATTTTTCGAGCGCTCAACATTTTTGTGTACTCAATTAATTCTCAAATTCGATTTTCCCAGAAAACAAAACTTTGAACGAAAAGAATTTGTTCCGTATTTTCGACTCATGTTTTCACGTGGAATGCCTCTGTTGTATTTACGTAGTTACCACAATGTTTGTCTAAGCGGAATCGTTATGGTATTCTCGTGCGTTTAAAGGGATAATATAAATCAGCCTTAACTCGTACGATAACGATAAAAAATAAATTTCCACCGTGTCTACGTACCTAAAGTAGCAACATATTAAGAAACGACAGTACACACAAATTGCTTAAAGTACAAATTTTCGAAATTTCTTTCATTGAACAAAGTCTCAAAGTTAGAGGAAAATCAATGCATTCCGTGAAAGAATTTCTTTCCTTGAAACACTATGCAGAAACTGCGTGAGAATGACAAAAAAAAACAATATATGAACTAACTTAATACATGTCACAAGAAAATATTTAGGTAATGTGAAAAATTGAATGTTTGTAGAAAACTAACCTCTTTGCGGAGGCGCGTATAGTATTGTGATTGCGCTCTCCGAATTCACGACAAAGCACCAGCCCTTTGATAAGGGTGCTCGCGAATCTGACCCAGGTGCCTACGCTGTTTCGCAGCTCCTGCTGCACCTGTCCCCAACATACAAACGTGAATAATTCATCTGCGTCCACACATGTATTATATATTTTCCACTCCTCGGGAAGCCACTTAACTACCACTATAAAACAGCAACATCGAATTAATATATCATATAAGGCCACGATCGAAAGGCATTCCGTCAGACCTGTCTGCTGAAAATATTTTTCATCCGACACTGTGCGTTTATACACAGCAGACTATCTTCATTTCGTATGAACATTAAAATAATAACAAGTAGGATGACAGCAAGTCTATATATTATTATACGAATTTATTGGTTTGCATTCGATCTTGCCCTTCAGGCTTGGAATCATGTGAATAGTAAATAACATAATACTATATAAATATGTAATATATTAATATAACATTCTACAAAGTAATAATAACGAGAAAGAAGTAATAATGTGAATACCTTGCACATAATACTATTTAAATACATGTACACATTAACTATAGCTCGGAGTAAAGATTTGGCCATCTTCATTTGCAATACTGTTTATGTTTGACAAAATAATATATATATATATATTTATATGAGATTCATATAAAAACTATTGTACAGAAGTTGGTTAAACGTTAGTGATAAAACGGATAACGGGAGCAATCTGAGATCCAGTAATCATTAGATTCTGTGAGGTCTAAATCTTCATTCCGAACTATACGGTAATTACATACTATTTATAAAGAATACTATAAATAATTATTTACAATTTCATTATTTCATTTGTTTATATTACTATTGAAATGTTGCTTAATATCTTTAAGTAATTATTTAAGCATGTTATACCAGTAAGACTATAAGGGCCATTAAGTGTTCCTTTGTACACATATTCCCAATGATTTCGATACACCATTGGCGATAGTTAAATATTATTACACAATTATGTGTAATTAAAGACATTTTTTGTTATACTAGTTCAAAAGTCATCTCACGTCATACGACGAAATAATATTCCAACAGCTTGCTACTGAAAATAAAATAAACATTACTACCACTTGTAAGAACACAAAAAATGTGTTTTACTTTTAATCGACTTATTTCCCGATACGAGCAACATGCTTAAACTACTGGCAATCGTTTACGTATGAATGTACACAGATAAAATCATCAGTTTTTTAAAGATATTATTTGCTTGGTCCCTAAACATTTTTCTATCTGTACTCAATAACTCTGAAAAATTTGTTACTTCAGTGGTAGGAATGGCCACATGTTCTTAAGGAGCTGAGCTTTACTCACACAAATGTACAACATATATCATGAACGGATTACGTCTCTAATAATTAAGTTTGTAGCAAAAAATGACGTTCTCTTTCGCTTTATCTAAATTCTATTTAGGTTTCACGTACAATTAACTACGTGACGATGATTGCTGGGTCTACTTTGACCCAAGTTTGCAGTAGAACAGTTGTTTGTGTTGGGTCTAATAAGAAGTGATGCATTTCTACAAAAACTACGTTCAAATATATTATTAGAAACAGAAATGCATAGGGGTCCAAACGGACCCAGACATCACTGTTTCTCTGGAAACTAATAAATATTTCGGTAAATATAAAACAATGCCGTCGATAATTGATCATTCAATCCCCGAAGGTAGAACAAGAAGCCTCAAGTCTTACCCCTTGCCCTATACAGGGTGATTAGAAAAAAGGGTCTAAGACCTTAGGGGTTTATAGTACTCACCGACAGAAGTAAAAAAATGTCTAATCAACATAGGTTCTAAAATCGAACCTTTCTAAGAAAAATACAAAAGATTGTTTTCACATTCCTTACAGACGTTCCATGTGTAATTCCTTCCCTTTCAATATTGCCTGTTGATAAATATAAAAGTTAATTTTACATCGGAAGGATTGATTTCAGGACATATGTTGATTAGACATTTTTTACTCCTCTGAATGAATACTATAAGTCCCTAAAGTCTTAGACCCATGTTTTACCATCCTGTATACGTCGTTAAGCCAATTTCTCCGTTTTCTACTATAATAAACATGCACTGCCATTCATAATTATCACGACTCTAGTCTGCCTGAAGAAAATGTAGTAATCCATTAAAATTATATTTTGGGTCACTTTTATTACTTTATATAAATGTTGTCCATCCATGTAATGTCTAGTTTACACCTAACGAGTAATCGGCCGAGCACTCGCCCAGTGGGAACTTAATATATCTTGTTAATAAAATGATATACTTGTTACTACAAGTCAATTAGAATTTTTATTCATTTTAAATTTACACTAATCTCACCCATACTTTCTTCCCCTATTACATTGAGCCATATTGCACATCTAATTGGTTTGGCATGTGAAAATTGAAAGATTTGATTGGCGTACACGATGTTTGGGACTTCGTTGAAATTGAAATATGTTATAGTCCACGTGAAAATGGGGAGAGGCGGGCGTTTGAGTCATCATTTCCGGTTGTTTCAAAACTGTTTAAAAAATGCAGACTCTCCAATTTGGCAATTTAGACTGATTTTTACGAAAACTTTCTTGACAAAGGAATTTTTATCTCCGTAACTATTGACGATACGACTTTATTTTTTGTATTCTTTTCTCATTTTAATCGTAAAGAATCATCCCTTTTATCTAAATTTTTGTTGTATACTTAGTTATTTTTGCAATGCAAAAATATGAAAAATTTATTGTTTTACAATTTGACAACTGGTTCACGACTAACAAAATTTAAAAAATGTATGTCCGTATTCTATGATGTTTCCTCTTTAAAATTCATTAAAATTCAGATTTTCGAAATTCAAAATGGCAAAGAGAAACTTCAAAAAATGAGTTTATTTGGAAGAAACTTAGTGTGTATAAATTTTTGGGGTCAGAATATGTATACACATAGATGTAATATAAAAAATATAATTATAAACAAATCAGCAACGAAATTTAAAATTCAGGCTGGACAGATCGATAGAGAATTTCATTAGGAAGAATTTAATTTTAATCTGCAGACCGATTTGAAAAAAATATTTATTATGTACCATTGTGCGCGACCCAGTTAACTTAATTAATATCGTCCATAGTTAGGTGTAAACTAGACATAACTCGAATCGTATCGAACCATATTACATTACCAGCCAGTAAGTAATGAAAACAAATATTTTTTCGACATATAATAAAGATTTTATTAAATTTATATTGCATGATATGAAACAGATAAAGCTATACGTACTCCAAAGGAGATGGATTAAACTGATAAATTTAATACGTAACAAGTAATTTAAATAACTCAAATAACAAAGACATGACAATAATCTTCGAAAAAATGTTTCAAACAAATAGAAAGAAATGAACGAAACCAACTCGTGAAACAGTTGAAAAACGTGCCTCTTAAGTAGAATAACCTGTCACGACGGACGATTTCACGCGTATTTCGCACGTATTTTTAACAATTAATAAGTCAGAAACGTAGTCTTGTACGCAATACCGATATTCTTGATTTTCGTCTTAGTTTGGGATACAGAATCAACCCAGTATTTCACATTTTTATTCACACCTTGTATTTACTTTATATTCGATGAATGCCCTAATACTTATGAACGGCGTGTATTTAGAAATGTCAATATATTTAGTAAGACAGTAGCAGTGTCGACTAGTCGGCGGTGACTAAATAGAACCCTAAAAAACTAATTCAGAATTAGAATCCTTTGTACAGCAATGAATGTCGTGTCAATTTCAAACTATTGATACACTTTGTTCATGGCACGAGCTAACCTCTCTTTGCGACCCCGCTGGGTTTACTAATATCGTTACCATCAACTATGCAGTAAAGAACTTAAGAATTTGCATTGGACAATGAGATTAACGAGAATCCTAGTAAATTGCATAAATATAAAATAGTGACCAGATGCGATGACAAGAAAATAAAAATATTAAATCAATATTCGATGTAATACAAATCGATCTTCTTGTATCTCTGAGAGGGTACTGCCAATAAATTATCAACGTTTTCTGTATAAAAAATAAATCCAAACTCGATATCCTTCCGACGGCGTCTGACTACCGATACAGTGTGTTAAAAAGAGTCCAAGGCTTTAGCATTTTCTTTAGTATTCTTCGAGAGCAACCAATTTTCTGAATGTAAAAATTATTGTTTTATGGGAATTACTCCTCAGAAGGTCATTCAAAGGTCACTCGAAAATAAGCAGGTTATGCATGAATGAATTGGTCCGTTTATAGGTCAAAATGTAACAGTCATGAAGATGTAGCCTTTCATAGAAAAAATAAAATCGTTCAGAACAAAACCGTTGTCTTCATATGAACTTGTATATAAAGCATCCTAACGGGATTGAAATGAGCTTGTGTTTGGATTCATTTTTATCTGGAAAATTTGTACAATGCATTGGTAATATTCCCAACATTGATGCAAGGTTAGCTACTGAAACAGAAGAATTTAAAAGCACACTTGCATTCTTACTGGAATTGGAGAAGTTTTTATTATTTCCATTCAACGTGAAGCAAGAGTGTGTGTAAATTGGTTTTGATAAAATTATTTTTTTAACTGTTTACATTATAAATATCCTATTTTGTTCGTCTCACGATGAAAGGTAATAAACTACAAATTTTCATTAATGAACAAGTTATCTTGTAAGTGTATCTTTTGCTTTTAGTAGTGGTCCCTATCAAGCCAAAAGTTCCTCGCGTTAAATAAACGAAAAATCTAAACTGATAAAATTGACGGGAGTAAACAAAGTTTAGAATCTATCTTGCTTTCTAGCACACGTGATTAATATACACATAAAGGGAAGGTCATCTATTGGCCAATGTGTTGAATTGGATACACAAGCATTGAACTAGGTATAATAAATCCAACATCAATTATTGATCAGCATCAACATCACAAATCCAACATCAATGATGGCACAATGAATTACAAACTTTTAGACTCTCATCAGTATATTTCGGGGCTACTAGCGGAGAAAATATTCTGAAATGTACCCGTATTATTGCATTTGTCCTTTAAATGTTATAAAGTGTGAATGCGCTTCTTCATATACGAGCAAAAGATTGTAAAAAAAGCACAATCACACTTGTGTTTTAAGTTAGAGCATTATCATAACATACTGTAATCCTTTTGTCTACCGTTCCATATGGTTTACATAAATATTATTAGGAAACAGTTCTTGTGACAGAAGTATTAATATTAAATATGTTAACATAAATTAACATAAATGTTCACGCATTGATCAATATTTATTTTGCTCACACATCCTTAAGACTGTCTGAAATGATTGTTGGATCCAATATTGTTAATTTCAACAACATTGTATTATTTTGTATGAATAACATTAAAGAAAATAAAAGTGTATAAAAATATTTATCTTTAATTTATAAATTGTTGATGATGTTTAAAAAAAAACAATTACAACATTTAAATATATTAATATTTCATTTTTCATGACAGAGATATGTAGAAACTATTTTTGTACAGATTTAAATACCCAAAAAGAGGGTTAAAGTGAGATATATTCTTCCCCAATGTCACTTTCTTAATTTACAATCACTGATGGCATTTTCTGCATGTTAGTCTGTGATTTAACTTCACAATACTAAACATCACAGACAACAGAACTTGCTATTTAAAATGTGTACTACTACAAATATGAGTATTTAGAAGAAGAATAATTAAAAATTATCATAAAATATAAAAATATCAGAAACATTTAAATAATTTTTTGCTTCCTAATAATAGGAAATTAGCCTTTACGTAAAAACGTGCAATATACATGGAGTATTAGGAGAGTTTTGTTGTCGACTGAAAGAAATAAACGTAGATATATAAATATCTGCTAGTTTAAGTAAGGATCCATTGTATGTAACCAAACTGGATTCAGTATTTGTCAAATATTCATTGTATAAAGGTGAAAAATTGCCTTCTATATTACCATTTACAATTGTAAATGTGATATATCAACCAAAAGAGGCATGAAGAATTGTTTACAATATTTTATACTAATTGTTCTCCATAAGGACTATAGCACAATGCAGCAAAGGTTTGCAATAACCACTGCTGTTATTCAAAGTTATTTGAACAAAACGTTTACAAGGCATTAAATAAGTAACTTGCAAATGCATTAAAAATTAATATATTAGTCAATGTAAAAGATATATTTCTAATATACAAGTGTACCTGTTTTGAAACCAAATATTATCAGCAGAAATTTGAATACTCTATATATGCTTAGAGAGACTGAAAAAGTATATTAAACATAATGAATATTCTGTAACTGATTATATGAATTATTTTATATAATCAATCTTTCTTAGTTAATTTTAAGTAAATTCTATTGAGACGTTTCTTATGGCTGAATATCAGCTTGGTATACAATTCTGTATCATAAACTGGATTTTACAGAATTTTGAACACTTTGAATGCCTCATGGAAGAGCAATTAAATCAAAATATATGGAAAGAATTTTAATCCGCAATATCAAAGTTAGAGAATTCTACTGTAATCATGTAGAATAAATGAAAAAATCTAAAAAATCATAAATAGCCAAAAACAGTCACAATAACTCTGTACGTTAATACTTGAAGGCAGGCCTATAATTATACAACAAAACTTTCTTAACACTCTACACGTACTACCAGTTTGGAAAAGTCGAGTCACAAACATGGATGTGCATACATATAAATTATACTAAATCTCCGTATAAGACTTTATATAAATTTCGTACGCGTTCACTTAATTTTACTTATGAATAATATAAAAATTTAATAAATAGATATGACACCAAGTGAAAATATAAGACGTCAGTCTACTTTTGGTTTAATAAAATTTTCGTTCGTCAAATGTGAATTACTGTTTGATGTAATTTATACGCTGCTAAAACATTTACTACATTTAACAATTGAAAATAAGCGAATTTCTCACAACGATTAGCAGAATTAATGTACACGTATACTTAAATTCTATGTGATGATATATGTATATTTTAAGTCTAATGAGAACTACGAGTTTTCTTTTGTAATAGGATATGATCATTGCAATTTGTATCAATATTATCTCTAGAGAAAAATAAGTCGAATAAACAAACTAGCTGAAGAAGTTTCTTTAATCGTTGCTCAGTGATCCCACTTTTTAGTGAAATGCATATTATAATTATTCTGAGTGAGCCAGAAGGTACTGAAAGAATTTCAGCAATCTGTACAGGGTGGGGCAATAACTATGTCCACTGAATATTGCCGTTATTTGTAATAATATGAAAAAATGTTATATACAAAACTTACACGGTATAGAGGGGGGCATATTGTGACACAAACATTTTTTGCGTGGATGAAGGCATAGAGGAGATTTTAAGGTCATCTCTATTTTTTTTAATGGAATACTATTTTTTTTTTATCGCAATGTGATAGCCGGTGTTGAGACGACTTCAGCGCGCTATCATTGAAGGTCATGCAAGGTCAAATGTGGTAGTAAAATAAACTTTCTTACATTACAGGAGATGTTCGAAGTGGTGACCGTTTGCGTCAATGCAAAGTTGCAATCTTTGTATCGCTGCATCACGTGCATGTCTTATCGTTTCTGAACTTATTCTAGCACATGCTGCAATTATCCGTTGTTTCATATTTTCTGGTGTAGTGGGTACTTCTTGAAAAACAGCATTTTTCAATGCTCCCCAGAGAAAAAAATCTAATGGGGTTAAATCTGGAGAACGAGGTAGCCAAGAAACTAATCCTCCACGTCCTATCCATTTATTTGAGTAAAGTTCGTTCAGTGCATCACTTACTCTCCGAGCATAATATGCTGGACACCCGTCGGGCTTATCGATTTTTATCGCATTTCTCCATAAATGAGGATCATATCCTCTTGCTCTTCGAAATAAAACTTCATTTTGATGATCACGCAGCTACTTGACTTAGCAATCGACCGAGACTGACTACTGATTCATGTTAATGTTACGAACTGATGAGATGTTTACATTTCTAGCTATACGCGATGTATTGCCACAACATATACGGTGTCACAAGACCATTCGTTTATGTAAAAGTGAGGGTCTATGAAATAATACAGCATGTGCTAGAATAAGTTCAGAAACGATAAGACATGCACGTGATGCAGCGATACGAAGATTGCAACTTTGTATTGACGCAAACGGTCACCACTTCGAGGATCTCCTGTAATGTAAGAAAGTTTATTTTACTACCACATTTGACCTTGCATGACCTTCAATGATAGCTCGCTGAAGTCGTCTCAACACCGGCTATCACATTGCGATAAAAAAACATAGTATTCCATTAAAAAAAATAGAGATGACCTTGAAATCTCCTCTATGCGTTCACCCACGCAAAAAATGTTTGTGTCACAATATGCCCCACTCTATACCGTGTAACTTTTGTATACAACATTTTTTCATATTATTACAAATAACGGCAATATTCAGTGGACATAGTTATTGCCCCACCCTGTATAATACATAATAAGCAACGTCATGTACGAAATCCGTCTTAGATAAGGATTTCATATTTTAAAAAATAAAAATGTAAACACGATTATGCAGAATGTTTTTGTCATGTCAATGTATAAGCTACCTTCAACCACTCCTATAAGCACTTGGTCCTGTCGAAAGTTATATGATCTGGGATAAAAAGAAAATTGAACGAATAATACATAGTTCGTTACGTAAAGTCTGAAAATGGTAAAACGTCTTGTTTACACGAAATGTTAAATAAGGTGAGGCATAAAAAATTAAATCTACTTCAAGCGTTCAAACGTGCAATCATTAACACTTAAAACGTGCTTCTAAAAAAATTAAGAAATCGATTGTTTGAAGTTCTAGGCCATAAGACCCATTTAATAATATATTAACATAGCTATAATTATGTAGTTACATTAACTCCTCCGAACCAACTAGGGAATTTTCGAAATTATATGAATTTACGATTCATATTTTCAATAAATAGTATATCATTACTATATTTTGCAACTTTGTGCAATAACTTCTCATCTTTTTTTGTATTTAATACACAATCAATGAACGATGTAGTAGAATTTTACATCTACACCGTTAGCTTTCCGTTATCGCTATAATCTCGATTTTCAATCTATGAAAAGATGAACCGTATTTACCCAAAGTTAAAGCTTTTCGCGAGCAGAGAAGATCGGAAAAGGTCTAACCTATCTGTTGAAACTTGTGTACAGCAACGGAATTCCTCAAAATATTTATAATCTGGAATTCTTGGACAGTTGAAAAATACAGGACAATGAAAGATTATAGTAACGCAACTTACGACTTTTCCCTGGAGCTGTTATCCAAGAATTCCAGGTCTAAATTGGGAAGGGGAACTCGACTACATCTACTCTTCCTTCCACAATTACCGACAAATTTGTTGCACCCACAGAAACACCAAATTCCAATCACACACAAATGTATCCATCTCTCCAAGGTACACCAATCACCCGATGGAAACACACACAAGACCAAGATAGAACGGAACACACAAGTAAGTGTAAACACACCTGAACGAATCCACTACGACAATCAAGTGAGGTCTCAACCAGAGTCATCACAAGTGTAAAATACATTCAGTCAATCAAACAACAGGTTACTCTTTATTCCGATTTCCAACGGTCTCGTGAACATTATGTAATTTGTTCTTCGTGAAGTGAAGTTCGTGAGACACTCCAACTGGACAATTCTTGTGACTATCATCCCAACACTATCGTTCATCCTACCTTGAAAACAATGGCTCAAAACTCTCGCAAAAACAAAATCTACGGAATTCGTAAAAGTAACCCCTAAGGACCGGCACCTATTGATACAGCGAACCTGGGCTTCCAGGTAGAACTGAGAATCGTACAAATCTCATTATTATTACTAGACTGCGGATTTTATGCATTTATAGCCTATAGGGATCTGTGAAATACAATAAAAAACAAAACTTTCATCGCATCCAACGAGTTTTCTACTTTATTCGGAACCCAATGAGATACTTAAGAGGGAAAATAAATCTCTACGATTGCTACTGTCTTTATAAATTACTTTAGAAACATTTATTTTGCATAAAAATCCGCAGTCATTTCATCATCGCAGTCAGTCATCGCACAGATTTTTTACAGTGAAAGTAAAGGAAACTGAATTTCAGTTAAGATATTCCTTGACACTTTGTGTTTTCTGAGACCTTGTCTCAACTTTCCGAGAAGAGGATTGTATCATAATGTAAAAATTCTATGGTTAGCTCTATAGTCAGTTCTAGAATGTACTGTTTTATACAAATAAAATATACCCAGGCAAGATGTAGAAAAATAGGAGTCCAACGGCTGCTGAACTCTGGACACTATACATTAAATATAGTCTACCTTGTTACGGAATGGGCACATCATTAAGTAAATAGAACTGGAATAGATGACAGAAGAAATTTTCCCTCGACAATTTTTAATTCTCTTCTCTGTCCTACTGACTCCTTATTTTATCATCGTTTATGTTTGACAAAACCACGCTAGAGCGCGCTCTGTCTATAAACATGTTTCATCCTCCTGGCTGACAGAGTATGTAATCTTTATAATTTGTAAAAATAACCGGCAATGGTCAGCCGTGTTGGCATATTCACAGTCTAACTCACAGACAAAAAGGTATTTCATTTTCAGACATTCTTGTACTGTGTAAAACACATAAGTGACTGAATACGGACGGAAGACGACGCGAAACAGAGTACCATATTTCTTATGTCACGCATTGGATGGCACAACCATGTTCATGTTATCGTTCGCTGTCATGGGCGTAGCCAGGGGTACAAAAATATTAACACACCGACTGCCCCACAGCGAAAAAGGCTGTACGTAGCAAGACACATTTTATTTTCTTTTTAAAATCATAAATCGTTGAAAATGTATGCGTTTTGTTAATAGAGACTGTTGGTCGTGTATCACATTATACTGCAATATTAAATATTACGCAAAAATTTTGTAACTCTGGGAAAGGAGGCGGGCAAAATCCAATTTTTTTTTCTTGTAGCCATGCTTATGTTCGCAGTTGTACGCTCTTAGGCTCTTTTAATATTTCATTCAGAGTGGATTGGCAGTCAATGAAATTTGACATACGCCTAGCTCTGACTATGAATACGTTGGCAGAATCGAGAACAGTGTTTATAGACGAAGCGTACTGTAATCCTCTAGAACCGATCTTCTGTACTCTGCAAAACTGTACGGTGACAGTTTTAAACAAAAAAAAAATAAATGCATTTTGTTCGTGTTAATTTTCCTATTTAAACATTCAGTTCAATCTTTCTCTCAACTATTACGGTAAAAGTATGAATGTTTTTTAGTTACACTATTTTTAATATAATACTAGAAATCACGTCTTAAAATCATAATCTCTTCGAAAGTCATGGTAATTTATACAATAATTGTATCGATATATCCGACATTTGGTTATTTGTCAGTGACATAAACAGAAATGCTTTGAATACTATTAGGTCGGAGGGGTTAATATATGTATAATCGAACAGTTCCGTGAAATATTCATGAGTATTACTCAACGTTTGAAAACGTCGATCAATGTAAATTATTTTTATATTTGCAAGCCCAAAAAGGGGCGTTGAAATATTTATTATACTACCTATATTAAAATAATACACCGCGCTTACTAATATTCTTGTTAAAATTTAAGTATACCATAATTATTAAATCTGGCAGCACCATGAATAATCAAATAGTTCATTTACGATCTCTTTATAATCGACAAAGGTATTTTCAATTTTGGTTTTCATGAGAAATCGGCTTATTTCAATTTATATTTCCTACCCTGTAGATGTAATCACTAAAAATTAAAAATATATGTAATATTTATGCCATTAAATGTATCATTATATGAATGCAGCAAAGAAAATGCAATAAAATATGGTATGTTTGAAAATTGAAACATTTTTATGTTTAAGATGAAATTTCATATAAATGGAAAAATAAAATTAAAGGTAAAATAAATATTTTAAATATTTTAATATTTCTGAAAAGTGGATTGTATCTATATTATAGTATATATTAACAGCATATTCCATATATTAAAACTTTATTCAGTAGATTCTTCTTGTACAGAAGAATATAAGTCTTACAAACACGCTGTATCTAAGAGCTTTTTAACCAACTCTGTATAAAACATAAGTATGTAGCAGCATATGTATGGATAGTTCTGACCATGGTGAATTGAATGGCATTGTTTTTAAATTAAAAATTTCAACTTGCTGAACTATAATTTATACGTTTTTAATGATTAATCCTAATGATGTATACAGGACCATGCTATCCTGATCTTTAACAATTAAATTTATCTGAAAATTACAGACTATCTTCAGACATTCTATTTGTTTTTTTATGCTTATTAAATCTGGTTAAATTGAGGTTAAGAAGGTTTGATTAAAAGTTTTGAATATATATTGCAAGTAATCTGAAACAGTGTAGTATTTTAAAAGAAAATAAATGAAGGAAAATAAATTGTCAGACATAATTTGACCCATGTCTTTGTATAATGAAAATGAATGATTTCTAGGAAGATACATTCAAAAAATTACTATAAACTAAAAATGAATCCACAATCCTTCTTAAAATGAATTTATAAGAATACATTTTAAGTGTTACTTATATCAGATTTATCTTGCATTTTCTTTTAAAATGAAATTATCTTATTATTTGCGATATATGTATATTCATTCTTTAATGAAAACATTTGATGTAATTTCGAGAGCATTTCATTTTCCAAACATACCAAGCTTATTTGATAGACATACGACTTATATACTTTTGAATAATGGTAACAAACATATGAGTAAGATTTACCATAGAATAACCAAGAGTTTGTTATATAATATAGTTTTCTTCGAAAAAAGATAGAGATTCATCTTCTATACTTCTAGAGGAAATATACTATACTTTTATACTTGTATGTACAAAATACGTTTGTTACGGGCAGATCATTCCTAGTTACCATATAATTGTTTGAATACATCTAATGAAACTGAAACATAATACTTTTTCTCTATGAATACGTTTCAAACTAGTATAAATTTACTAAGATATGATTCAACATGTTTGGTATTTTTATATGACAAGAAGTAATTCTTTGCTTCAAATTATAAAATTTTCTCGTTTACATTATTCTTCATACCATGTAATCCTATTTCTTACTATGAACTTGTTGCTTCATAAATATATATTATATTAATATCGATTATAATTACCATTAAATAATTATCAGCACTGACACGACTAGTAAATGACTGATCTGACTCTCTTAATATAGACACTAGATACACTAAGTGCGATACTAATATTGCTGCTTGAATAACTACTGAGTTATTTTAATTGTTCATAATTATTGAATCTCAAAGTCATTAAGTTTTTATATTAAGTGGTATTCTGCCTCTATACTTGCTAATAGTGATAATTTTGAATAATTATGATGATGATCATGACAATGATGTCAACAAAAAACAGTATACTTACTAATAGCAAGAATAGTAACTATTCTAATAATCATAATAATGATAACGAAAACAGTAATAATAACGGTACTATAATTAATACCTTATAGTAATAAAAATAATGATAATCATATTAATAATAACAGACAATTGGGACTATCATTAAAATAGATACTGTTTGATTGTGGAGAACATTCCTTTCACGTTAATGTTTATAACTCTTGAATAAGAACAGAGTGTTCAACATACTCTTTGACCTACATATACTCTGTGGTTATTATCATTTGAATAGAAATGTTTCCTTATTATGTACAAATAATAGATTTTTATTTATCATAAAAATTCATTAATAAATAAGTTCTCTATATAAAAATTTCCATAGTTTTCTTAAAAGTATACAAATATTTTAATTTATAGGGTTAAGTAGTACACCCTGTGTATATAATTGCACAATCTTTTAAATATATAGCAATTGAGATTCGGTTAATGATATACATATTTTGTGCACATTGTTCTAAATTTGTTGTGTATTATTCAAATAATGATTCTATAGACTGAACATAGAAACATTTTTTATAAAAGCTATGTGCGTTTAAATTAAGGAAATTCTCCACAAAAAAACATTCATAGAAAACGCAAGTATATATTTGTTTCATTTCTCTCTCTCTTTTTTGCACACATTCTGGTTTTCTGTGTCATATGTGCTGAAAGAACATTAAGGGAGATCAAAAAGCAGAAGTAGGGGTAAAAGAGAATACTCATGGAGAACGATCTTGCAACTAAGGTCAGCGAGCAAACAACCCACCAGAATGATCAGCAGTCGTGTATTCCGTGAGTAGAGGCGATGCTGCCAGGGCTGCGTAATTGGCGTAATCGGCATACGGAGTATAGATTAATCCATGAGGTTCGCCAGCTGAAAGAAGCGATCCTGGTGGACCTGTGCCGTTTAGAAGAGATGCTGCGGTTGTTGGTACAGATATCCTTGGCGAGAGTATTAACGGTGCACCTAATGGGGCACTGGGTGTCCTCATAGGTGTGGCCAAACCAGGAAGAAGCCGCTGTGTTTCTGCTGCAGCTGCTGCGACACGTCTCCATTCTTCGTCACAAGCTGAAACAGCCAATGGACCTAATATTAAATATCTTAGTCATTGTTACAGTATAAAAAAACAATAAAAATAGTAAACAATGGGTACAGTAATGTGTATAATTGTCGGGCCAAAGCAATTTTTGCTAAGGTCTCTCAACAGGAAAGTGGGCTATGAAAGATAATTATTTTTTGCAGCTCTGAGAACATACTGTGATTTGACAATGAGTATATAACAGTAACTTTTCTCGATTCCGCATACCTGAAGGAAATATCAAACTATCTACCATAAAACTATTCGATGGTGAATAAATATATGTCGGTTAAGGTTGTCTAGCTGTTACATTCTACATATACAAGATGTCCCAAAAAGATGGGACAATCTGCACATGCATTTCCTCGTGCAAAAAGTACTTTGCCGTTTTATAATCTGAAGCTCCATTTCCGGGATATTTGCAGTTAAACGAACTTACACGTACGACCAGAAACAGTCATGAAGCGCACGACCCAAGTCACTGGCCTCTGTGGTCTGGACCAGCGGTCGGCAACCTTTTAGATATTGCGGACCACTAAATTCGCAATGTAAAATTTCGCGAACCACTAACATAATTTTTAAGGTACAAATTAATACGAGCATTGAGTGTGATATACATATATATTTATTTATATGTTAAAAATTAGTGCGACATTTGTTCGACAATTTCTTTGCGGACCATTAAAATTACGTCACGGACCACCGAATGTCGACCGCTGGCCTGGACCACTGTTCAGCTGAAGATTGGGGTTCGTTTAACTGCTAATATCTAGGAAATGGAGCTTCAGATTACAAAACGGTAAATGACTTTTCGATTTGTATTACCATGAGAAATATGCATATTGCGGATTGTTCCATCTTTTTGGGACATCTTGAATAGTTCAAAATGATAACTTGAGCCAGCCAAAACGTAAAGAAGCAGCTGCGAATTCGTGTAAAAGAGGAAGACTCTTAACACTCTCGTTCCTTTCGTCGCATAAATTATAAACAATACGAATTTTAGACCTGTAACGTAGTAGAATGACACAGCAAAGAGTTAAGTGTTTTATACAGAAATCAGAATGTAGTTATTAATGGTTTTTGGTTTTGTTAATGGTACACAGGGTGTAACCAAAGTATTGCAGGTTCCTGAAATGGGTCACTCGTGAGGTAATTTGGAACAAGTTTTTCCTTAGCACAAATGTTATCCGAGGCTTTGTTAACGACATATTAACGAAAACCCACGATCAATCAGAGCTCGGCCGGCAGACTCGCTGTATAAAGATATTGTCCGCAGAATAGAGATATTGACCTATTGAGTGAACATTCGAGCGAGAAGTAATTAACGCACGCACTCGTTTAAAAGCATCGTGCAGCACCTCGCGACGCAGGACAATATCATCATAAACCGCGACAGCCGCAGTCAGTTCTCGAAATTGGGCGTTTTGTTAGGTCGAACAGGACGGAACAATCTGGCAAGGTTCCTCGATTTGCCTGAAAGGACAATACCATTTTTTTCCTAGTTTTAGAATATACGTATCGTAATCTAGGATCAACCCCGTAAAGTCGCGTCCTCGTCGAGGCGGCATTTGCCAGACGGTACGGATTCTGAGTCGACTTTTACTCCTGAACAGTTCAGTCGATTCGCTTGTTGAACATTTGTGACACGTCCGCATTTCATTGTATATGTTTGAAAAATATTTTTATGTGTTCTTTGAGAAAATATGTTTTAAGTGTACCTGTAACTGCGCCAACCTTTGTATTGGAATCCCGGTAGGTACCATTTATAATAGCGAGCTCCATTAACTGTCGCTTCTTTAGTTCATCCTCCCCATCAGCCTGCTAACAATCAACATGATCGGTAAGATATATTAATGCTATGTGTGTAAATCATACAAATTTCAAATATCAATAACATTGTACCTGCATATATACTTTATCACTTAAACCTTAAGATGAAATGTATTTTCATTTTTCATGTTTACACAAACAGGGTGCGCCAGGTATGAAATATTTTATAGCAGCCCCTGTCCAAGAAAAAGCTGACATAGGCACCACGAATACCACGACGTCAATGTTCTATTCTCCGTTCCACGAAACGTGAGACAAATATCGCTATCCCAAAGGCCACGAATGTTGGCTCCTCAAGGCTGTTGCAGGGTATAGCTGCTTCAAAGATATAGCGTTAGTCATAAACCTGACAGACTCTAAATTTTATGTGTATCGGTAACCTAATCCTGTCATTCGATACCCTTGAGTTGTAAAAACTGTACTCGACCGTCGTTCAGGGGCGTACGAGGTCAATTTGGGATCGGTTTTTCCGTTTTAATGTAATTAAATAAGTTCTTAAAGTGTAGTAATTTCAATTTAAAATACTACTAACCCTTTTATTCTTGATGAATGCTTACGAAAACGTAAATTTCTTTCAAATATCCCAGTCTTTTTCGTTTTATTCCTTGGACCCTCATATCTGAAAGTGGCGTACAACCCTGAGTGCGGTGGGGCACAATGGGCCCCCTACGATCGAGTACTAATGGTTTAAGGGTCGGCCATAGACATATATAATAGACCGCGCGGTCTTATGGTAGGGATGAAGCGAGACCGAAGGACAGAAGTAGCGATGGAGTCATTCCTCTCTCGCTCGCACATTGCAGAGGAAGGGGAGTAAGCGACTGGAGGGCGATGAGGAAAGGAATGCTGCACATATGTAATGCCTCCACACAACCGTAGGAGAATCCTCCACCAACAGCCTCATTAGAAAGAGAAGTCTGTGACTCCATGTATTATCCTCTCACTCTACTGCCAACCTCATCCCTACCATAAGACCGCGCAGTCTATTATATGTATATGTCTATGGGGTCGGCCATGTTTATGGCTAACGCTATACCTTTGAAGCAGCTATACCTTCCACTAAGTACGCCGTTCGACAAAGCAACGCTCTTTTGCCTCAATCATCTCATGGTTTCTCAAGCCACGCCCTTTTGTGCCGTGGCTAGTGATGGGTGATTGAGCCGAGCGGCTCACGCCGACTCGAGGCCAACGATTCTCCGGCTTGGCTTGGCCGACTTGAACGAGCTGGAATGACAGGTTTATGACGTGTCAGCGGAGACGAGGCTCTGTCCAGCCAAACCTCGGTGAGTAGAGATGTTATCTGATACTCTATAAGCCGCGTCGATCGACGCTCGTGTTACAATGTAACACACAGAACGAATAACCCATGAATAAAAATTTTAACTTTTACTCCTTTCAGTGTACTTTTTTAAAAATGTTATGAATAAATTTAGGAGATTCTCCCGATGAAAATAAGTCCAAACCCGACATAAATCAAACTATATTTTGATAACATATAATTCATATCGCGACATAACGTACGAATAAAAATTGTTTTCGCTGCATTTCCCTATTCAGAAACACGCAAAAATCGTGAAAAAAGTCTCGCACATTGCAAATACCGGGTCACCCATTACAGAATTTTCTCCAATTTTTGGGTTGAAAATTGTAGTTGGAAAAAATTAAGAACCATAAACAATGTTCACAAATGCAGATTTCTTAATAAAAGTTTAGTGACTAGATTTATGTTTTTACAATAATAACATATATATTCAGAAGTATTGTCTCTATATAACACTATTAATTTTTTCTTTATTAGTTTGATGTCACATATTTAATTTCTTGAATGAATGGTAGTGCAAAAAAGATATAAAGATGTTATAATAAATTTACAGATTATAAATGAATACACTTTTGCATGTATTCCATATATATACACACATGAATGCATTTGCACATTAATACATTGATCATTAAAACGTACATAAATATAATACATTTTAATATCTAATATGCAAAGATAAGAAATTGAGTATGACCTAATATGGCATACAAACAAGTGTATATACAGTAAAATGCATAAAATGATATAATGCTATTTAACATTAAGAAAGAAACTTAATGCAATGACTTTAATTAAAATATAACATAGTAAATGCAGCATGATCAATTCCATACACATTTGACAGGAATGAATTCGAAATCAATAAGCTGCTTATTGATCTACTAGCTTCTTTTCTCGCGGTTTCGCTCGCGTAGATTTCGGGATTTAATAAGATTATTTTTTCAACAAAATTTTTAAATTCAATTATAATTAAAGATATAAGTAGGTCTTCTCCTTTTGTACATACATATATACAGATTAAACATTATTTACGTCCTGAGATTCATGGTATAATATTCCAACTAGGTGACTGACCGTACTTTAATGGTATCGAGTGCTCTTCTAATGACGATAAAAAATTCAAAACATTATTAACCCCTTGCACTACGCCGAATTTCACAATCAGCCGTGCCAGACTCGGGCGCCCGAGTGGTCCCGAAAAGAGTCGAAGCGGCGAAGCCTGAGTGTCGGAACTTTGAACACGATATCTTACGACTGACAATGAGTGCGAGGTAGGCGTGCTCGTGTTGACTTCACGCGATGGTGCTCTTGTAAAATTCAAACGAATTGAAATCAAAAACTTTAAAAAGGTATTTTAATTGATACATATGATTACAACTAATTCTATATAAATAATAATAATATGATGAATTAATAGCAGAACACAAATAAGTTGAAGCCAATCTGCGGCAGTAATATTTGAATTGAAATAAATTTGCAGATTGTCATAATCACCAGACCTGAAACTGGAAAAGACAATATAAATAAACAATTAAATATCAACAAACTGTTTTATTGAAAAACACTCACAAGTTTAAAATTAATAATCCTGCATGGTATGGTACTTTATAAAACAATCCGGTACATGCAAAGCTACCTTACATTTTGAACATTCCCAAGTTGTTTCGCTTCGTTTTTTGTTTTTGTAACAAACCTTACACATTCTAGTTGGGTGTTGCTTTCTAGGCGTTCCATCAATGTGTTTCGCGAAATGAGCCCAATATTGTGCTTGTAATCGTAATGGCGTTGCAGTTTCTGCAGATTTCACGCGTCTTGTGTAGTCAGGTAGCTGTACGTATTTTAAAATTGCCTCAGCTATATCTATTCTATAATTGACGTATGATTGTCTTCCTGGATTTTGTAATTGTTTTTTCATAACATACGTATTAAACAGAGCCATGTCAGACATGTAAAAAAATAGTTTTTTGTAACCCTTGAGGTATTTCCTCATAATAGGAAAACATGCTAGCATTTGGTCATTGAGGTCAATTCCACCCATTCCTTTGTTGTAGTCAATCACGCAGTTGGGCTTCAATTTCGTTCTACCTTGATTGTCTCTCACTTCCGTCAATTCCACAGATGCATGTTTGGTTGTTAACATATAGACATCGCGTTTATCCTTCCATCTTAAAGCTAACAATCCATTGCACGTTTTCTGTACATGTTCTCCGAGTTTTAACTTGTTGATTGGAAGATCCTTTGGCATATTTTTCCTGTTTTTTCGTACGGTGCCGATAACATTCGTCTTTTCTTTGTGCAATCTTAGAAAGAGAGCGGGTGAGGAATACCAATTGTCAATGCACAATGTGTATCCTTTATTTAGTACCGATTCTGCCAATTCCATTACAACATTTTCTGATGCACTACCAGTTATGTCAGTTTTATCCTGCCCAGTATATATTTTAAACTTGCTGCAGAATCCAGTTTTTGCTTCGCATAATTTATATATTTTTAATCCAAACCTAGCTCGTTTGGATGGGTTAAATTGTTTATATATTAAGCGGCCTATATATCGCATTAATGATTCGTCAATGCTAATGTTTTCATCTAGTGTGTAAATCTTATTAAATTTTTCGTTCCAGTAATTAATGATTGTTCTTATCTTATCAAGACGGTCGCTGTTGCAATGCGTTACATTATTCGAGAAATGCAAACATCGTGATATCTGCGTAAATCTTTTGAGCGGCATTACTTTCCCAAATATAGGTGTTTCTACCACTTCTCGTGTCGACCAATACATTTGTATATTCGGTTTTTTGACTTGAGTCATCAAAATACAGAGCGCATAATAAGCTAACATTTCATTATGGGTAACTGGAAACCAACCATCATCCAGTTTTCTTCTTCTCTCATCGTTCATAATTTGTTCCGCGTAAAGATTTGTTTGGGTAACTAATATGTCCCAGAAATTTTCGTCGAACACAACAAAAAATAAATCTAATAATCCGTGATTTGCGCCTAACTGATTTAAAACATAGTCTTTTATACCACGAGACTCGGAATAATTCCAAATTATTGGTCTATTATTAGTTTCCTTCCAATCCCATTCAACATTCACTTCATGTCTGGTATTTTCTTCTTCACTGCTGTCATATATAATTGACCTTCTTGCGCGATTCATCACTGGCATAATGACACTGCTGTCACTAGCATTTTCATCACTGCTTATAACTCTGTCAATATCTATCGATTGGCTGCTTGAAACATTGGTAGCCTTTTCACCACTGTTACTTCCGTGCGAAGTACTTGCTTTTTTAGTAACTTTTGTAACTTTGCTTCTTTTTTTATACATGCTGGAGGGTTTGACAAAATTAAAAATAATCAAGAATATTACTTTTTGTGAAGAAGACTACGAAACGTGTGCACCTCGTGTAACGGAATAGTAAGAACTGAAGAACGACTGAAACTTTCTTGGTCTCGCCGAATGTATATGTTTCCTTACTTTCAAACGTTATCTGGACTACGACAATGTATCCCAAGTAGCACGTAAACTGCATTGGGACACAAGATATAAAATACCCATTCATATAAAGAAAAGGAAAGAAGAGATAAGACCTCATTCAGGCGTTCCTGGTGGCCCGAGATTAAGACCACGAGCACGGCTCGTGATATTCATGTTTGGCCCGAAATGTCGATCACGAGCCTGACTCGTGATATCCACGTTTGCCGTGAAATTGAACAACGAGCCTGACTCGTGATATTCAAGTTTGGCCTAAAATTTTCATCACGAGTCAGACTCGTGAAAATAGTGCAAGGGGTTAACGAATAATTTCGGATACTTTATTTAACTGTGGTTAAAATAAAAAATCGCATTGCATAATTACATAAATAAATAATTACGTATACAATCAAATGTAAGATGTTTGCAGCCACTTTTCACAAGATATCACCAGCAACAAAATAATTTAGTTTCAAGAAATAAGTGGAATACCACATCAGATCTCGATTCTCTGTTGTTTCAAACATCTGATACTATATCAGCATAGTAAAACAATGCACGAAAGGCACCAAGTTCAATAGTGAAAAGTAGTTTTTCATTATCGAATGCTTGCAAATTAGAATACTGCAAGAATACTAAGAATTTTTATACAAATGATGAGATATAAGTAAAATAAACAATTACTTTTATTTCAACGGAAAGGCAAAACTGTGATCAATTATCCCAACTGTTCCCTTACTGTTGCGAATTGAACTACATAAGAAATACAGAAAATAGTCCGATTTATGTCGGGTTTGGACTTATTTTCATCAGGAGAATCACCTACATTTATTCATAATATTTTTAAGAAAGTACACTGAAAGGAGTAAAAGTTTAAATTTTTATTCATGGGTGATTTGTTCTGTGTGTTACATTGTAACTCGAGCGTCGATTGCCGGCGGCTTATCTCTTATAGGGTATCAGATAACATTTCGCCTCGTCGCCAGCGTTTCTTAGTCTGGCACGATGATTTCATCCAGCTTTCGAGCCGGCTCGGCTCAAACGGCTTGATTACCCATCACTAGCCGTGGCACATACGCAGCATTCCCCACTTTCTCCGCTTACTCCGCACAAGTCACCTGACTACTGACAAGGGAACACCGGGGACGCTGATTCCCGGATTGGAATGAAACTTTGTGGGTTTATAGAGTGATTGAAGACAAGAATAATGGTATATTTCATTCATGCCCAATCGCTCTTTAGGAGTGTGAAATCTAACCTCGAAGTCAAGTAGGCACTCTCAATTTTTCGTACTTAAGTACGAAAGTAGTACTCTTCTTAAAGTACAAGAGACAGAAAAATTGTTTCAAACAAAAGTTTAATAGTATAATAAGTGTTATAAACTTACGTTAACAAAATGTTTGAAAAAGCTCTTTTTCTTACAAAAGAAATTGAAAAACCTTTTTTTTTTAAATTGTGTTAACGCAAGATTATAGTGCTTATTGTACCATTAAATTTTGTTTGAAACATTTTTTCTATCTATTGTATTTTAAAAGTTATACGCGAAAACGTGGGAATACAGATTCGACTTTAAGGTTAGTATTTACATCTTTAAAGAGCGATTCAAATTGCGAACACAGCGTTTGTGGTGTTCCTTTGTAAACGTCAGCGAAAGAAACTGCGTGCACTCAATAATAAAAATGAATCCAAACCCGATGTTTGCGATAAAAATATTTAGAAGAACCGACATTAAAATATGTACGAGAATCGCAACAGCTATCCGCTGTAGCTCATATCGGCGAGTCTAAACACTGCAGCCATTAGTTTACAGTTTCGATTTATTTTTCTAAAAATTTAAAATTCACTTTTATAAACGTGAATTATGTTAGGTCTAAGAAGAAATCTTTCTGCATATTACAATTTTAAACAAAGAAAATTTCCGTCAGCTGTGCTAGCAAAATAATATTGTATCTTTTTAAGGAAAACTGAGAGGCACAGAATGAGTTGAATTCAACAATATCATTGTTATATAGTTTTATACAGATAAACCATATTTCTACATGGTACCGCGATAAGTTCAATTCATATGTTAAATAATACAGTCCATGTGAACGGGCAGTCAGCCGAAACAGGCTCCGCGGTGAACGTGTTATTAAAACATACGTGATACTATTCCAGTATATATTTTTATGACAATTATACAGGGTGAGTCATTTAAATCAATCCCCTCGAATATTTTCGAAACCACTGGATGATACTGAAAAATGTTACAGATAAGAGGTTTCGAGGGGGGAATAATTTGATATAAGTAGTTCTTTTGTAGCTGGTAGTAGAGCGCGTATGAAGGCTAAAGAATATAGCAGGATAGGAGGGTCAAAAGTGCCCATAGATCGATTTAGACTTTTAATAGTAATAGGGAAAATTCGGATTATCGATTTTCTCTCTATTTCTCCTGTTTAATCGCATGCAAAAATTCTGTAAAAAATCTGATAGATACTATTTATCGGGGCGCGTGTTGGAAATTTTCTTAGGCTCGAACCCGCGATGAAAAAGTACGCGCGACATCTAACATCTAACATTGAACATCAACTTTAAAAAGGTATTACAAGTACCACTTCGTAATTTTGAAATAAATAAAATATCACCTAAACTAATGGTTTCTCAGCATAAATAGCTCAACAATTTGTATAAATATGTATAAGATGTTCCGTATAGATAAATCAAAGTGATCTTTAAAACTTTATATGTAAATAATGCAGACAGGAAATAATTTTTCTAACGTAAATCCCCTTTGACACTATGCAAGTTTTATTTGAAACCTTTTTTCCTAGAGCGAGTATTTTACGGGTAATTTAAAATCGTCAAGCTAGGTGTTTCATCCTGTATGTTTTAAATAGTAACTAGTATACATATTTTATTTCCAATTATATGTATGTATAAATATGAAAACGAAATAGTTTATTGGTTCCGTTGTGTTTTTAAAATAGTATTTAAAAATCGTAATTTATTGGAGCGGCGCTAAAAGATAGTGCCACTTTGTTTAGAAATATTTTATTAATTTCAATTTAATAAAAATTAAATAATCTTGGTGAAAGTAATACAAATATTGTACACCCAATATGTTACAGTGAACTCTTCATATATGGCCACGCGAGACTCTTCCCCACCATTACTATCTAGTTCTTGCGCAGGCGCTGCAGTCGGAGATACGACGGCAGAATTTAGCATGGAGGGGGCTCTCAATATATTGCAGTTTCTAAGAATTTTACTCTCCCAGAGCCACGGCAATATGTCAAGAGTCCACGGTATATGTTATTTTATGGTTTCTTGCGTTATAATACCATTCTTTCCTTCATCCCATTTTCATTGGTAAGCAAATTTGAAGTACATATTTCCCATACAAGCTTAACATTCTTATATTTATGCTTCCGATTATTAGAATAAAAATATCTTATTTGTCAACATTTCGTTACGTATTTACAATGTTATTTCGGTCGAACTGCACAGTATCACTCATTGAACATAGTATTTGCAATTTTTTCCTCGAATTTCTCCACCACTGGGGATTACACGACGTAAAAAATCTCCTCCTTGGACAGGCCTGGTCTAGGTCTAGGCAAACGACCCTATTCGAATGTGTTTGTTTCACCGATACGCGTATAGTCCTCGTCAAGATATATGTATCTTGGCCGTAAATTATCGCATTTATACATGGTGTTAATTTTAACTCGAGCACCAAAATTATTTCCGCTAGTATTTAAAGTAAGAAAAAATGACTGAATAGGACGTACATGGTTTTAAGGCGTCCATCTGATGGTGATAAAAAAAATCCTGTGAAGGTCATTTTAACGGTTTTTTCAAGGTCATCGTATTTTCTTGCACATTAACATGTATTTTTAGACTAACAAGATGAGTTCAACGACCTACACACCATGACCTTGAAGTAATCTTGAAGCCGAAGAAATCAGGTTCAGTTTGAAGAATGCAGAAGTAAATAAACGTAGTTAGAAGTAAAAAAACATTGTATCACCATCAGATGCACGCCTTAAAACCATGTACATTTAGTCATTTTTTCTTACTTTAAATAGTAGCGGAAATAATTTAGGTGCTCGGGTTAAAATTAACTCCCTGTATAACTATAGCTTATTCGCTACTAGAGTAATTGTAAATTTTGTTTAATATTTGAAATATTTGAAAGGACTTCAATTTTTCAATTAATTGACATCATACGGTACTAAACGTTATCTCCCCTTTTATCTCTGGAAGGTTCATTCTGGTGAAAACGCTGTGAAAAAAACGACTTTTTTAGAAGTTTTCTAACAGAAAACTTTAACACATAGAGTAAGCAATTAGTCTGGGGTTTATACATATACATTTTGAGATATAAAAACAAATTTTTTGTTATTTTGTTTAATATATACTGCAAAAACCAGCAATGACTCTGACGTTCAATAAAACGGAATTGGAAAAATCCAGAGAACCACTCATCCGGAACAAAAAAAAAACAAAATTTTTCTTCAATCATCGTATCAAGCACTTGTATTGAAAAATAGTGACAATTCGCTGATTGGTATCTGTTCTTGTGAAAGTGGACCAAAAATAATTAACCTTGTAAAAATACATATGTTAACAAAAACTCTTAAATCTGCTTGATACGATAACCGTCCCTATAAGTTTTACGAAAGACTTTCGTTTTTTTTATTTCAAATGAGTGGATCTCGACATTGTATGCACACCGTTTGGGTATCTGTTCTTTTGAACGTCACAGTTATTGCTGGTTTTTGTAGTTATATTAAACAAAATAACATAAAAAAATTGTTTCATACCTTAAAATATTTAATAAACCCAAACTTACTGTTTAATCTATGTGTTATAGTTTTCTTTTACAAAAATCCTAGCCACTCTGTTTTTTTACAGCGTTTTAACCATCAGGTTTAGGCTATGCTATATTTTGGCGGCGACTATAAGCTATTCCCTGTCCCAAAATCATGCTGTTAACCTTAAGTCGATATTACTGCGCTTTTTATCCTATTTCAATTCCTTGACCATTCTATAAAATATTTCAGCTTACATCTGAAACACCCTCTGTATCCTTACGTTACATACATTTGAACCATAAAATACTGAAATTTCTACGAAAAAGTTTGACAATTTTGTGCAATAAGTATGAAAAAAGCATTAGTGTTAACGAGATACTCGTCGTTATGTACCATAAAATTAGAATTGTAAGAAGCTAAAAATGACAGGATAACATTATCAGTTAGTATATTTAATAATAGGAACTTTCTCACCACGGGAACAAGAAGTTTCTTGACTTCCTCCACAGCTCTGGCAAGTTTTAATGTGGCACGATTTTCCGTATCATCAACTGTCAATAAAACATGCAGCTCATCCGTTAGGTGTTCCCAATTTGGTTTACCCCGGTTTAGCTCCTCCTAATGAATAAATCAGAATGAATTAGTCCTATGTTATACAGTTTTATAATTATAACAAGAAACATTTTTATTCTTGTTACATCGTCACCTGAATTTCCATTATGCAGGTAACACGTAACACAACTGAATTCAATTTAATATTCAGTTTGGTTTTTATGTTTCCATCCATTTGTTTGTAATATCTTTTCATCGGAATTAAGGATGACATAGTTTTAAAAGATGTGTCTTATACTCGAGAAATGTTTTATGCCATTTTCACCTGATTACTTTTCAAAAATGTTCCTGAACTTGTGTATCTCTAAATGTAGACTTAAAAAATAGGCAAATTGAAAATTTATTCCTCAGGTAATTATGTATTCAGTAAAATATTGAGATCTTCTGAAAGGACTGTTAGGCAACATTTTAACTTTATGTTAATAAATTAGTTATTATTTAAAATTATAATACCTATGTCTACCGTGATGCCTGGCAGAACTTCATCAGTTGGCACCCAGCAGATCTTCTAAAGTATTTTTTTGATATTTCACTTTGCTGAGTTTTCAAAGTTGATATTTGTAGTGACATAAAACTGTCCTTCTCTTAAAGCTACCATTTTCTTATTTTTTAAAATTATTCATAAATTGTACGCTATGTTGTAGAAAATTTTATAAAGATTAATATGACCACATTTATAGTCAATCGGATGAATAGGTTCGGAGATCTGCTGGGTGTCAATTGTTGAAGTCTTGGCAGGCATGACGGTATTTAAATTAAATATTCTTTTTAATTTTAAATAACGACTAATTTATAGAAATAAAGGTAAAATGTTGCCTAAAATTCCTTAAAAGATCCCAATGTTTTACTTAAGAATTGCCTGAGAAATAAAATTACAAATTTACCTATCTTTTTAGGCAAAGCCAATATGCAGAGATCCAAACACTACCACAAGAGTATTTAGATCCCAACGAATGATTGCGCAGTAATATCTTTGTTTATATGTATAATTCTACACCATCAAGTCGTAGCGAATTTTTTAGCAGTTTATTACGTCGAAATCGTACATTTGTGATACAAGTTTCCTTCTGAACATTTTCTCTTCTCCTTGACTGGAACGACGTTATTTTAAACAAAAATTGAACACTTATTCTAGGCTTTGTATTAATGTTCACGGATCCAGAGGTACATATTGGGAAAGTCAGAATTTCGATACGCTAACTAGTGATAGAAAATGAAACTACTGAGAGTAGGTCGAGTATCCAAGTATCCATATGATCAACAATGTTTGAATAGATAGGTTGAGAAAAACCAGTGTTTTTATGTTTGTTGTGCTATGTAATGCTTTTGAACTAATATAAGAACAGTGATAATTATTTAAACAGTTATAGAAATTTACACCATGGAACTTTCTCGTAGAAAAAATAAAAGTTAAATATGTTGTTGGATGTACGGCAGTAACAGTCGTGCATGTAAAAATGATTCTGTTCGCTTTTACCCTTTTTCCCGGCCGAAAGGAAACTTAGTGAAATTGAAAAATAAATTAAATCAAGAAGAAATTATTGACCGCTTCAGGGCATGGGTGTGAAAGTTTTAAAAATGGACAAGAATGTATCGTCGTCTATGATAGTATACTCGTCACACTTTACAAAAAACCTATCCCAATAGATAAGTATTATTGTAATCATAAATAGAGTTGGACATAAAATTTATGATTTTTAGGAAATTGTGTCGCAAATTTACCTAA
Source organism: Dufourea novaeangliae (assembly GCF_001272555.1). Classification (NCBI taxonomy): domain Eukaryota; kingdom Metazoa; phylum Arthropoda; class Insecta; order Hymenoptera; family Halictidae; genus Dufourea; species Dufourea novaeangliae. The sequence continues at coordinate 149,282 of NW_015373927.1, forward strand.
GCTATAAGTCTTACCAATAATTCGTCCATAAGTTCGTTACATAAACGTTATCATTTTAAGATTTCATCACTAATTTCATATGGATCATCTTTTAAATTTGATGTCTGAAGACAAAACGCAAGGATTTCAATAACAGCATTGTCAACTTCATTTAGTTGTACAAATTTAGTTCTACAATTTAAAAGATGGCCACGATTAATTTATGTTTACACCACCAATAATATTTTTACGCTGGGGTGTTGCACACGCGAACTTACAAAATTCGTTTATGGATATTCGCATTGTTCTTCCAATTCAAATCATAGACATCTGATTCAGACAATTTTTAAGCTGTTAAAAGCTACTGCGTATCTGCGGTATTTGAACTATAAGCAACTATAAATTTAAAAGAACCTATTGTCAGTAGTCTTTCATCTTACCACCAGAAGGACAAATACTAAGCCTCCACCGACTTTCCCAATAGATTCATCCGTAGAATCACTGACCAGTGAAACATAAATAATTGCGTCGTTGTACACATTATAACTGTAGAACCGATGAGTCTCCGATGACCCAATGTCCATAACTCGTGGTGTCAGGATGAATTAGTTGATCATTATTTACAACTAGACTGTTTCTATTTATTTCCGTTACTTATTTATCTATGTACGTAGTTATCTAATCTCTATGCTATGCATAGATTTTAACGTACAGTCGGTAAAAAAAAGTATTCCTACACCCTTTGAAACAGAACAACTCTTTCAAAATTGGACCAAGTGACTTGAGTTTCCTTGTGAAGTTAGAAGGACTAGTAGTTTACTAAATGATGTGTTAACAAAATTTTGAGAAAGTTGCAATTGGTCGGAATCGCGAAAAAAGTAGTAAACGTCGCTTTTTGCAACTTTTTTATCTGAGATTGTAATGAAAATTTAACAAATACATTGCTTAGATTTATGCTAGTTATATGCATGCTGAAAATTTCATCGAAATTTTCGCAGAATTATTTCGTGTACCTTCGTGTAAGTACGGCTATAGTCGAGATAGAATGAATCAGTGACAACGGTGAAAACGCAGGTATAGATTTTGTTTTTCGGAGTCAGTTGCGTTTCGAATTTCGGCCCATGCAGAAGTGAAAAATTACTGAAATGTATGTCGGCAATCAGTTCGTCGAAAAAGAAGGTGCTCCGAAAAGACAGAGTGCTTCGGCAAGAAAACTTAGTGCTGCGAATAGTGAGGACATTGTCGTTGAGAAGTTTCGAGCATGCGCTCCCACTTTATCCTGACGTACAAAAGCATTTATTACCTATGTACCAATATCTATGGAAGAAAGATCTTTTGGAAAGATGTGTCGGCGGGCATACGCAAAATGCCAATGAAAGTTTCAATTCTACCGTTTGGCGTTTAGCACCAAAACACCTGAACTACGGGATTAATATCATTGAAATCGCCACTTTTATAGCTGCTAGCATTTTCAATGAAGGATATTGTGCCATTTTAAAAATGATGAATATATTGGAAATAAAAATTGGACATGAGTGCAAATATTTTCCTGATAAGTACAATGCCGCACGGGTACATCGCCAAGAGCGTCTCAGCCGCAGTAGCAGTAAAGAAGCTCGTTCTGCTCGCAGAGAAGAACAATTAGAACAACAGCAGTTTCTTGAAGAAGGTTTGCTCTATGGACCTGTAATCGCAGATTAGCGCGAAATAGCTGTAAGTATCCAAAAACGTACACTTTTCACTACCTGAAACTTTGAACGCATTTTTCTCAAAACTACTTTTTCCAATTTCGCGTGCAGCATAACTCAAAAAATATTTCACCAATCGACTTATCCCAGTGCATAGATATAGAAAATTAAATTCCCCTCTAGATGAATCTATAAAATTAACGATATTACTAAATTATATAATGTTTATTGCACAGTAAACACGAACTTTTTTCTAAAAATCGCTGTCTTTGACTTTTAAGTCCCGTCATTTCTTTAATCAAGCAATTTTTATTGTTTTAATAGGTTCATTCATAGCGTAATTTTATTTAAAAAACAAAATTTGTGTGTTTGTTTTAGGCGAATACAATGGACGGTAGGCTGCACGCCGATTTATACATCTGACGCCGTGGTCGCTGGGAACTACCTCCATGGATCGACATATAGCGACTATTTTTTATTATAGACAACATTTTTTTTACTTTCTAAACTATTTATTAAGTCAACCTAAAAGCGTCAACAAATTAAACCAAATAAGTTCTTTGAAAAACATCTCCAAAAAATCAGCTGTATTTTAACCATCTATACGGAGTGCCCCCCTTAAAGGGTGTACGAATACTTTTTTTACCCATTGTTAACTTAACTTAGAAATATTGTCTAAGTTTTCACGGAGAACCACATAGCAATAAAGATTTAGGAAATTTCAACATAAAGAGATATCTAACCCCTCTTGCACAATTGAACTAATATTAGTGGTGAAATTTTATAAGTCACAAGTTACCAGTACTAATAAGTGCTCTTGCACAATAGTAACAAGTTTCGTAGAGTTTTAAATATATTTAAGTATCTGCAAATTAGAAGGCGGCTAATTATCCGATTTCACGTTTTGAGTTTATATGCATCTTGTTAACAACGCAAATTAAACAAGTGCGTGCTTACGAAAATTAAGGAGCACAAAAGCTTATTATTTGGACAATTCAGTAATAAATAATAAAAATAGATTATTATCAATAGTGACCAATAGTCAGAACCATTGACCTGTAAGGAAAATTATCAGGCTACCAAGACTTGTGAAAATTTTACCAGTAACTTTCTATAACTTGTGAATATAAAATCTACTAATACATCAGACTAGTGATTTAACTTGTACCTTGTAAAACTGTAAAAAATACATTTTATAACTTGTAAATTCACTGATACTATTAGTTAGTAAATTACTGTGCAAGGGGCCTCTGATAAACAGTAAAGCAAACAAACGAGTAGGAAAATTTACCTATCGATCGTTTCTCGTAACATTCCATACGGTAGAAATTTGTCGAAATGCGAAATAATACATACCAGTAAATAGAACATAAAAATATAAATTCTAAGTATGTATTCTTCGATATGTACTTACGATAAAATTTTCTCTCATTCGTGATACGCAGCTTGAAAAAGAAATGTTTTACTTTAACCAGTGAAATATAAGTTCGACACAATTTTTGAACACCTCGTAGGTAATTCAATATGATATTACATTCGCCAGTTTCTTCTTAATTAATGGTTACTTAGTAAATAGTTAATAACGAAATACAAATTAAAGGTAAATTATATATAAAACATAATGTACTTGGTAATATACTATAAAATAAAGGGTGCCTTAGATAAGATTTTCCCCCTGAGACTGTTAAAACTGGGGATAAACACTTCTATTCGATTATCTCTTATCGGTTAGGTAAAAACGTTTGTTCTTTTGTCTTCTAGTGATCCAGCCTTTCGATTATTAAAGTATGGAGACTACTAACCATTCAGTAGGAACAATGATGGAATAAATCAAACATAATTCAAAATCCCTCAGTTCCCGGCACATCAAAGATCAAAGAGTTATTGAACAATATATTGTTATTCGAATCAATAGTAAAACACAACAATTTTAAACATTTTTCTTTAGGGTAAAAGTAGACAATACGTCCCACTTTTAAAGAAAACTCCATAAAAAAATTTAAGTAATTCTTAACGTTATCTGCCAAATTCTGGTAATTTTTCATTTATCTTTGCAATTACTCCTTAATTACGATCAAAACATCATCAAAAGTAACAGAAAATACGGTTTTTCTACCCTCAGGTAGGGTATTTTGTACCACAGTACTCGGGTAAAATGACTCAAAACTCCCCTGTTCTTAAATGAAATATTATAAAATTTTCGACAAAATAAACAAACAGAATTCATTTCTAAATCAGTGGATTCGCACACCTATTGTCTTCCGAGGGTGAAACATTCTTTGAAGGGACCGTGTTTTATAACCAGTATTTAATAACCATTCGGGATTTTTGTAGCCAGCGACTGGATATGCAACGGCGTCTCTGCTCTTCGAGGCACAGCGCGTTGAGAAAAAAAAAACAGACCTCCACTGCGTGCATTCTCACTTCTCTAAAAATATCTTGAGACCATCAATTCCAGATGGATTGTAAATCAGTGTAAACTTCTCCTGTGAGCTTGAACTTATCCCACAAAAATTAGTAAAAATTAACAATTTTAAGAATTATAAATACAAACATTACATCATTTAACAGCTTTATGACTTCGTTAATTTTATGAATTTTCAAATACAAATATAATCACAAAACAAAGAAAAATATATTGGGTTGTTCGGAAAATTGGTAGCTAAGGGTCGAATTACTGTCTATATTTTTCTATTTGTATCTTATTCTTATTTACTACCTTCTTTCACAATTTCTTTCTATTTTTCTATTAATTTCACTGTACCGATAATAATAGAGCTGCGATTACTTTAGCTAAGAAAAAAAAGAAAGTGAATCTGCTTCTAGGTGGAATAGTGTTCCAAAGATTGCATATAAAATTAATTGGATTGAATTCTGTTTGCTAAAAATCTTAGGAATCATCAAAAGAGTTTTTGATTATTATTCTTATTAAATTTTACATATAATAAATGGTTTGCGGCCGCTCAAGGTGATTCTATAGTTATGCCACGCAGTGTAGATCCAATTGTGAGATAATAAGTAAAAGCTAGTTTCAGCTACAGATGGATGTCTTCTTTTTATATTTATGATAACACAGTCAATACACTAGAATATTTTTATGAGTTAGTCAAAAGAGATTTGGCTGTTCAATGGTATCACAAAAATGTTGATTTTGTTTTTAAACTGATATAAGTCCGTAAAGTTGCGTCTACACTATTGACTATATAGGGTGGTGCACGCAATTTTTAGTTTTTAGGTCATAATTCCGTTATTAATGCATTTATGAAAAAATGCCAAAGGAGAATGATAAATGGATCGAAAAGCACAACATCTGTAGGCCCTTAGATTTTTTTTAAGTACAACAGTGCATGTGCAATTGACAATTGTATCATTTCTTTATATGGAAATTCCTATTGTTTGTTGCACAGATCGATTCCTCTGTTCATTCTACGTAAAAAATGATTAGGGTAACATGGCAAAAAAATTATTAGTTCTCTAGATATTTTCAAAAAATGTCTTTATTCAAGAAGATACTCAAACCCTTCATGACTATGTAGTAAACGTTAAAAAAAAAAATAACGTAGATAATTTAAACAAAGTTATGAAAACAAATCGTTATCAGAAATGTTTACAATGTAATGGACAAGCGTTTGAGCATCTTCTTCAATAAACATTTTTTTTAAATATCTTGAGAAATAATAATTTTTTACGTAGAATGAACGGAGTAATCGATCTGTGCAAGTAACAATATGCATTTTCATTTAAAGAAATGATGCAATTGTCAATTGCACATGCACTGTTGCACTTAAAAAAAATCTAAGGGCCTACAGATGTAGTGATTTTCGAGCCATTTATCTTTCTCCTTTCACATTTTTTCATAAATGCAGTAATAACGGAATTATGACCTGAAATATTTGCGTGGACCACCCTGTCTAGCATAGCACGTTATACAGGATGAGTCTAGTAACGCGACGACTTCAAATAACTCGTAAATTATTTGTTGTAAAAAGAAATTTTTCAAACAAATCTTGCATAATTTGTTTTTTGTTACTTTGCTTTTTTATCGAGATATGAGGGTCACCATCAGCTTTTTAAATGGAATGCCCACTATTTTGTCCCGAATTCGGATAAAGCACCAAATTCTGCGTAAAAAAGCATTTTACCAAAGAGGACTTAAAATTTAAATAATTGCTGAGATATTCTCAAATTAAAGATTTTTTATTCGGAAATATTTCATAATACTCAGTCAACGTGAGCATTTCTTGACAATTTATTAATCTTATCTATTTTTACGATTGTACTTTTATTTGTTTCAGATTGACGTTTTATTAAACTTACAATAAAATTCGAAAAAATGTATATATTTCAATGAATATATTTCTACATTCAATAATATATTTTCATTGTTTTTTATTATTATTATTATTATTTATATTTTAGAATTACATTTCAGAGAAATCTGTTTGAATTGAAATATACATCTTAATTTGGTATTAGTTACGTTTTTGATCATTTATTAATTTTAAAGTAGTACAAGTCCATTTGTCGTTAACAAAAGCCCCGTTTAACGTAGGAAATATTTATAAAAATGATCACATAATAACATTTAGGCATAGTACATACAAGCTTATTAGCGTTTAACAATATTTTCAAATAGTCTAAAAAATCTCGAAATAAAGAAACATGGTATTGTACCACTTTGAAGAGAAACCAGCTCAATTGTGTGACCAACGGAGTTGTAAAAAAAAAAAGGTCGGTAAAATTCGAAGATAATTTCACGTTCAGTGTGGTTGCAGAGATAAATTTAATAAAACTCGTTAGTTTTACGCACCAATTAATTAATTAAACTTATTGAATCTCTAACGAAGTAATAAAAGAGTGTACCTTCTTTTTGTCCCTCATAGATCCTTTTCCTCGCACCATTATTTTACATCCCGTTTCTTGTTCTAATTGCTTAGCCGTCATCCCGCGTGGTCCAAGAATTCTTCCAACAAAGTTAAACTAAAAACAGACAAATAAAATACATGTACATCAAGTTATTCTACTTTCACATTAGAAAAGTCTTATGAACGCTTCAGAACTCATACATAATAATAACTCGAAAAACGTGTTTTTTCTGTCACTTTTGTCATGTTTGTAGCAAAGCTGCGGTATGTATAGTCAAGGCCGTTCCTGGCGGGGGTACAAAAGGTGCGCCCGCACCTAGGCGGTCAAACCCAGGGGCGTCCACAAACCATTTATTATATGTAAAATTTCCTCGGCCACGTACTATATGTGGGATCGGGAACTCCATACCCAACAAAGGAGCAAATAACATCTTGGGAAAATAGGAGGGTTCCGTGGAGCAGTGGGTAGAGTCTCTGCTTTCGGCGCCGGGGGTCGTGAGTTCGAATCCCGCTTGGTGGGCCCTCTCATTTTTCCAACGCTCCTACACTATATACCATGTATTATATGTAGAATGCCTCGGTTCCGCGGAGTCACACTCACGGTGAGCACGGACAGTTGTCAGCACCTCGTCAATCTGTCTTTTACTCGAAGCTCGAGCCTCGGTAGCTTGCCTTTGTAGTTGTCGCAGTAGTCGCCAACGAACCCTTCATTACCCCGATGGTTTTTCCATGTACCGACCCTGCGATACAGATCTCCTCAAAAACCCGACCGTTCGCTGAGACAGCTTTCACCCGGATTCGGAAGAACACCATGATGTCTTTTCGCGATATCCCGATTTCCCACACAGCCCTTTTCCAAATTCCTAATGTCGCCAAGATGTCTTCCCATAATATCCCTATTGAGAAAACGAGGCTTCTTCAAAAGGAATATTTCGTCATCCAGGCGGCCGAAATGCGTCGCGGCCGCGAGGAAGAAAAGACGATCCTGCGACCGAGAGGGGAGAAAGGAAGCTCCACGCGCGACTCGCAATATGCGAGTCGAGCAGTCGGTCGAAGACAACCGTACAAACGTATCTGTTGACACTAGACAAAATAAATTTACTTATTCGTTTACTACAGTTCAGAAGTGGGATAACACACGTGTGAAATAAATTCTCCAGTGACAGTTTAAAAAGTGTCAAGTGGTTATAAGATGCCACACGAATCGAGTAAACGTGATCGCAGCAAGCGATCAAGAAAAACGAATCGGGGTAGAAGACGAAAGGAGTCAGTTTCACCACGCGGGAGGAGTCGATCAAGGAAGCTGGAAGGTCGGTGTCAAGAACGATCCAGGGAATCGAGTAGTGGTAACCGACACCGCTTCAGAAGTCCGCACGTTCAGAGGGTACCTCGAGGCACGGTTTCGAAACGTGGAGAAACACGCAGTAGGAGCCGATCGAGGGAGCATCGACAGGAGGAAAGAAGGAGCATCATGAGTCTGGGTAACGTTACCCTGGAGTCTGGTGAGTCCGATTTAGCAATGCCGACTGGCATTGACGGAGGCTATTAAGACGGGTTCGGGGCAATCTAAACGCTACACGAATGAAAGGGTTATACCAGAGTTTGATCCGGAATCGCGAAACCTGTCAGTGTTAGAATGGTTGAGGAAAATTAATGAATTTGCTAAGGTATTTAATTGGGATGATACGGATAAGGTTTTTTTCGCCGCAATTAAATTACAGGGCATAGCAAAAAAATGGTATGATGTGCTCACGAGCTCTCCTATGACGTGGCGCGAATTTTCGGAAACTATTACCCGGCAGTTTTCTGGAGAGGAAAATTTTGGAAAATTGTTGGAAGACGCTGCGTCGTATAAAAGTATTTTGGGCCAGAGTTTGCAATCGTATTGTTTCGAAAAGATAAAGAGGTTAAATAAATTGAATTTAAATGTTCCCGAAGAGAAAATTGTTGAATTTGTGGTACACGGGATACAGGACGATCAAATAAGAATGAGTTTGATGAACATTTGACAATGGCTAAGAAAAAGACCATTCCGGAATTGACGCGGTGCCTAGAATCACTTACGGTAGAAATAGCTAATAGCTCAAAAGCGGGGAAGGGCAGGAAACGGCCCGTCGTTCGGGAAGGGGCGAGAGAGACGCATAACCGTTTCGATTCGGACGCATGTTTTCGATGCGGCAAAAGAGGTCATAAAAGATTTAATTGTCCCAATTTAGAAAATAAGGGAACGAAAGGGATTAGTAAGGGGTCACAAGGGATCGACTTAGCTAGGAAGGAGAATACCGCGGGTACCACAGACAAAATGAAATCGGTAAGATGCGGTTATTGTAATATTCCGGGTCACGCGGAAAACCAATGTTATAAGAAACAGCGTAGCGAGAGTAAAGGGAGTAGCGGGAAGAATGCATGACTAACTAATGAGAGGGCACCGCCGTCGTCGTACGCAGATAACATGGGCCCCTCGGCTCAGGTGTTAGAGGTCGAGACGGGAAAGGTAAACAAACCACTAAAGAAATGCTTAGTCGGGAAGGAAGGGAAAATATGCAGAATCGATTTAGGCAGTGATTGCTCGATAATTCGAGAGAGCGTAGCTCAACAGCTGAGCCTAGCATTCCAAGAAACAAAAAAGACGTTATCTGGGTTTAATAATTCGTTAGTAGTACCCATAGCTCGTTCGAAAATTAAAATCCTTATTGATAATATTCCGTTTAAAATAAATGTTCTGATTGTGGCAGATGAGCAATTGTCGAAAGAAATAATCATCGGCCGAGATATTTTATTTAAGGCAGGAGTTCAAGCAATATCGGATTCTTCCGATATAACATTTACCTATAATGAACGGGACAAAAGGAATAACAAGTTAGAGATTAATATGGTAGACCTTGGGAAACGGAGACCTATAGGGGAGGGTGATATTTGGGTCAACGATCTCGATGTTAGGAGTAAGACTCGATTGCTACGATTATTAAATGACTACAGGGACTGTATTTCGTTCAATTATGGAGAGTTAGGCCGAACAACTGCGGGAGAAATGAAAATTGAACTAACGGATAACGAGCCGGTCTTTCATAAACCATACCGGCTATCAAAACTCGATAGAGACAAGGTTAGAGATATGATAGCAGAGTTAGAGAGAAATAATATTATCCGCGAGAGTACGTCGCCATACGGTAGTCCAGTAGTACTAGTTAGGAAGAAAAATGGAGAAACTCGTATGGCAATAGATTATAGAGCTCTTAATCGGAAAACTAAAATTAGAAAGTTCCCATTGCCAATTATCGAAGACCAAATAGACCAGCTTGGTAATAAAAAGAAATTATTCACGTCATTAGACTTGAAATCGGGATTTTATCAGCTCCCGATACATCCCGATTCAATGGAAAAAAGTGCCTTCGTTACCCCAGATGGGCAATGGGAGTTCTTGCGCATGCCGTTTGGATTGGTCAATGCTCCGCCAGTCTTCCAAGCTATGATCAAAAGAGTACTTAAAGACCTCGCGCTCGTGTATATAGACGACGTATTAATTCCATCCCAAACCCTGGAGGAGGCGTTTGAAATAACCTGACTTTAAATTTGGTCAAATGTAGGTTCTTCCAAAATAAAATTGATTATCTAGGCCGCGAAATCTCAGAAAATGGGGTGCGTCCGGAAGCATACAAGGTTGAAGCCGTGTTGAAAGCTGCCGATCCGCAGAACGTAAAGCAAGTTCGTCAATTCTTGGGACTCGCGGGATATTTTCGCAAATTCATTCAGGATTTTGCTCGCAAAGCGGCACCTCTAACGGATCTCTTACGTAAGAACGTACCTTGGAGACGGGGTCCTAGAGCATCAGAAGCAGTGAAAGAAATAAAACGAGTCTTAGTCGATAGACCTATTTCAGCTATTTATGATCCGGTGCTACAAACGGAGGTGCATACAGACGCTAGTGCGATTGGATTAGGGGCGATTCTATTTCAAAAACACGGGAACGAGAACCAAGTAGTCGCTTATTACAGCCGTAAAACCACTCCCGAGGAGCAAAGATACCATTCGTATGATTTAGGAACGTTAGCAGTTGTTGTGGCGCTAAAGACATTTAGGGTGTACCTACTAGGAATCAAATTCACAGTAGTGACCGACTGTAGTGCAATTCGGGCCACAGCGAATAAAAAAGATATCCAACCTAGAGTAGCCCGCTGGTGGGTGTATTTGCAGGACTATAACTTCAATATTGTTTATCGTCCGGGAACCAAGCTGGCCCATGTAGATTATTTAAGTAGGAACCCAGTAGAATGCTATGCTATCGACATTACCGAAGCGGAATGGATCAAGGTGGCACAAATGCAAGATCCTAACCTCGAGGTTGTTCGGCAGATATTAGAATCAGGCGATGTACAACCGAATACTAAACAATACTTTGATAAATAT